>NC_050184.1:3824785-3917285 GCF_008315115.2 Sander lucioperca | reverse complement strand
GTGCAAAAGAGAGAGAGAGAGACAGTGTCGTGGCACCACACCTTTGCCACAAAGGAAATTTGGCAGCAACTCCAGACTTTGTGGCGAGAAAGAAAAGAGAGACAGAGAGAGAAAGAGGAGGGAGAACATGGCACGAGGGACATGTTTCCTTGCAACTCCTGATAATACACACACGCATGCACGCATGCACGCACGCACACACACACACACACACACACACACACACACACACCATCACACACAAACACAAACAATACACACACACACACATTCTGGACAAGAAGCTAAGACACAATGGCATCGTAATGGGCGTGTTTACTAGTGTGTGTGTGTGTGTGTGTGTGTGTGTGTGTGTGTGTGTGTTTATATGTGGGAGAGGTCATGTTCACACACCGTTCTATTTTCGAACGTGCTGAAGGAGGGAAGTGTGTGATGATGGATTGGAGACACACACACACACACACACACACACCGTTAACACAGGTCGTTTCGGGAATCCCCCACCTCTATCACCCACTGACACACACACACACACACTTGCATAATAAACAAACTACACAAAAGAAAAAACAGACACACGCATCACACAACTAGTTGCACATCATTTGTATGACCTTTGACCTATAGAAATGGGACTGAACAAGCCTTGATGAGTCCTTTCTAGCAGGAAAAAAAAGATTTTCGGTACCATTATATCTTTTTAAGCTCAACAGATTCAGACAACTATCTGTGTCACACCACAATTAGGTGTTTTTATGAGTGTTTTTGGATGTGTGTTGATGGTGGTGGACCTACAACATGCCAAAAGCTACATTAAAGTTTATTTTTTGAGAGCTCTAGTTATTTTATTTTTTTCCAATTTTCAATGGTGTACCCAGCTGACACTGCCTTATTTTCTTATTTGGTAATTATGTTTTTTTCTCTTCAAGGTTTTGGCATGCTGAGTGGGCTCCAAGAAGAGTTTCACGATCCCATGAAACTCATTCAAAAGCCACTGTACAATTCAAAAGATGCTGCTCAATAGAGAAAATAAGTCTGTTTTGCCTCGATTTTGCCTGTGTTAGATGTCTGCATGGTCATTTATGTGTTTATGTGTGATGTTTTATGATCCAAAAATACATTGGCGTAATTGAGAAGAAGTGTTTTTTCCCCCTAAATTTTGCCTTGAACTGGAGGTTTATACAAACCTTTACATGCTGAGTCAGTTTCAGGGTTCTGAAGTGTATGAAAGTCAATCCAGTCTCTGGTTGAATAATTTTTTATGAGCAAAAGTGTGAAAATAAGACTTTTTTCCAAACCGCTGTAAAGGCTGATAAACAACTTAATGAATGTTTCCCCTTTTGGAGACACAGAGACAGGGAGAAAACGTCACAGCTTGTTTTGAAGTCTGAATAAGGCTATAACAAAAACTTATTTATATATATATTTTAGATGATTAAGATTGGGGAAAGATTTTACTTGAATGCTTATTGGGTTTATTCATATATTTGTAAGAATTTCACTTGACGTTCAAACTGTTGTGGCTCTCTGTCAGATTTACATTTGAAAAGAATATTGTGAAAAAATCTGGGTGGGGAAAATGAAAGAGCAGTGCTTGTCCCTCCCTCATTACCACCACTGAGGTGCCCTTGAGCAAGGCCCTTAACCTCCAACTGCTCCAGTGGAGCTGCTCAGTGGCCAGCAGATCAGATTGTGGTTGTACTGGGCAGCTTCCAGGTAGGAATGTGTAACTGTGTGAATGTGATCAGGGTGTTCTGCAAAAGAGAGGCTTCCTCTCAGTGAACCTTCCCTGAATAAATAAAAGTATATAAAAAAAATAATAATATAAAAATAAATAATAATAATAATATTTACCTCCTGGTTATGAAATGGTACTTTAAGCGTGAACGTTTATTATGGGAAAAACTTTATTAACTGAGTAAATAAATGTAGCACATGCAGATGCTTTCATACAGAGCAGGAGACGGTCAGTGAATGGATGATCACATTCAGAAAAAGCTACACGATGATGGAATGTGGTGACGTGGCTCAAAAGAAAGAGTACAATAAGATAAGTATGTGAAATACCTATGTATGTATTGAATCAACAGTGCCACAAATATAGCACCTAAGGAGGAGGTTAGTGGAGAACTTTTGGATCAATGTCTGATCTTATTGCAACTTTTAAACTTTTGATGTTTTAACAGAATCAACCCCTCCTAACCTTAACTTTACAGATGTCGTCGGAGGTGAAAGAAAAGGAGGAGGATGAATTGCCGCCTCATGTAATGATGCTTTCTTGCGCAAACTGTGAGTAACCCAGAGACAGTCAGCATCCGGTTGCACCGTCAGCTATCTGTCGGTCTCTGTCTGTCTCTCTGTCGGCCTATTCTTTGCCCCACAGCAGAGCTTATCATTTCTTATCCTGTAATTAATGCACTGCAGCACCGCAGGACAATATACGACCTTTCCCACCAAACACAACGCCTCTGTTCTCTAGGCGAACACTTGTTTTCGTCTCCCATCTCTCATGTCCTGTTGTCTTCTGTTTTTTTTTTTTCACTTCACCCCTGTCATTTTCCGTCTTTCTTCTACAGACTCTCACACAAATCTTTCATTTTTTATCACTTTTGTTGTTTTTTAGATCTTAAATCTCTTTTTTAAACTCCATTCCTCCCCACTCATCTTCTCTGGCCTCTCTCTGTTCCAAAGCAGCATAATCTGCTTCCATTTAATACTCATGTCTGAGGAAAATCAGGAAACTGCTGTTTCTCAGGATTAGACGGGCTCGCGCAGACGTACAGGAAGCTAGCAGCAAGTGGCAGGGAGATAGAGCAGAGATGCTTTATGGGAAAGTGACCTGTGGGCCATGTGATGTCATGATCAGGATTTTATGAGCCATCTTATATCACAGGTAGATCAGTGACTCAGCGGTTAGTTTTGTGACCTTAAAGACAGAAAGGTCCTGGGTTTACATTTTGGCCCTGGGCCTTTTTGGAGCTCACAGGGTTTCACATGTCGTTTACATCTTTTCACATTTGAAAAGAGACAAAGCTGCATAATTTCAAATAGAATGTGTGTGTGTATAAAGAAAAGAGAGAAGTGAAGAGAGTAAAAAATCAACCAACCAGAACACGCCATACAAACACTGCTAAAATCACGGCATCTTACTCTTACTCATCTTCTAGCAATAGCAGTTTGTGCAGTAAGTCATACAATCTTAGATCAAATCAAATATAGATTATTTCTTCTGTATCAAAAGTAGTGCCGTTGATTGTTTTCTACAACACATGGTTACAGTAAAAACAAGGACTAAACTAGAACTAATGTGTAAGTGAAGCAGACAAAACCCATGAAAAAGATATGTTATTTTAAGCCAGGCATTGATACATTGTTTTTATTTTAACATCACTAAGGCATGGAATGCCTTTACACCATTATTAGACCCTAGCATGTTCCAATCCGTCACACACATATTTGCTGTGTGTGCCCTTGAAAATGTAGAGCACCACTCACATGCTGAATGATGAAGACGTTTAGCGACTTTGCCGATCCTGGAACCCATCGGCCATCGGTCTGACCTATTGGCATTTAGGGCAACGGCCAATATTTCTGGGGCTTCTGGTGAATCCGTATAACACGTATCTGAGCCAAGACTTCTTCTCCCATGTGTCAGGTGCCATTAGCAGCTTGAGAAATGAGAATGGAGTTGGAGTTGAAAGACACCGTCTCTATAAACAGATATTTGCATATGAATGCAGAATAAAATAAAAATCTAATAAAAAGTGTCATCAAATTATTCAACTGCTCTCCACAGGACTGTTTACCTGCATGCTACCAAAGCGTGCTCGAATGTGATTGGTCAATACTACTTGGACTACAAACGGACTACAAATGGACAACAAACGGACTACGGTCCTGTTGCCTACAGATTCTTCATTCATATGCAGATATCTATTAGCCTGTAAAAGACGGAGAGTGAAACAACACAAAAAGAGACTATAGTTTTTACAAGGTTCAACCAATACAGTTATAAGGGAGGTGACCTGTGGAAAGTTTTAACAAAGTTTCCATCTACAAGTATGACAAAGTTATAGGACTGTTTTAGCTTTCTGACAATCATTTCCCAATATTCTCTATGGGAACAAAAACGTAAGGCATTCTTGCCTATGTCACTGCCAATGTCATAGCATACAATTTCTCCTGATTATAAGTGTATGTGGCGCCAAAAATATGGTGGCAACAGTAAAAACATAAAGCGGTCAAACTATGGGGTTATGTATAGTAAATGCTGTAAAAGTGTATGGTTGGGAAATAAAATAAAATATTATGGACTCACATACTTGTGTCAGTCATGGTGCCTGCTGGCACTCTGAGACATTTACACACATATGATTAGAATTTGGAGATGGACAGACAGGAAGTGTTAGCTCACCAACAGCTTTAAATTACAATCCTCTGCTGAGCTGTTTACTCATACATTAGAACAGCTTTATGAAGGGTAGTCCTGCTTTAGCAACCGCACCAGCCACATGAGCTCCAGTTCAGTCAGCCCCTGTCGAACTGCGCCACTCCGCCTAATAACAGGTTAAAGGTTAAAGATTCAGATCGCTGCGCTGTCTGGGAAAATCTGACTGTGTGAAGAAATAATTAACACTCGTCTTTTCTTCATGACCACTGCAGAGGCCAAAGTTATCACAGTGATGCGTCCCAGTGGTTAGCCTGGCAATCCATTCAAAGAATATGTGGAGTTAGAGTCTTGCTGACCTGCAAACGAGAACAGGGTTTGATCATTCATCCATTATCTATACCGGCTTATGCCTACAGACAAATAACCATTCTGAGACATTCACATTTGTGGGCAATTTCTCATATTTTGTTTAGAGCGCCTGAGGACACAGAAAGTCAACTGGTGGATTTAATTTTTCTTTGATCACAAATGGCTCAAACTAACTAGTTTGTACACAGTGTGGTTCGACCCCGTTTAAAGGCTAAAGTGTTTAAACCTTTTCCTCAAAGGTCACATGTGGTCTCTCTTTAAGTCTTCCCTTGAGGTGGATTGTGACAAACAGTTTCTTTCAAATCATCTTGTGACAGCGTAGGCTCAACAGTGCTGATAAGTAGCAACTGCGTACGACCACATCTGTTACAAAGTATTTTAACCAATATTTTATTTTTAACAGAGGCAAAAGATGTGTCTGTAAGTCGGTAGGGATTGTACAGTGAAAGCGAAATCAGTCTTCCATTCATTGTCTATGGAGCAGCTCCGGACTTTATATGTGATGACATCACAAGTTTGAGACTTCTCTGGTCTCTGGCTTTGAGGGAGTAGCTCACGTTCACAAATATTGATTGAACTTTCCTCGGCCATGAAAATAACATATTGGAATTCTTAATTTATGTGGCTGTTGGCTTCCCTCACAAACATTCCTCCGGACTGGTATGGGCCACTGACCTGCCAGCAGAGCTGCTTTGTCTTAACTTCGATCAATCAATGGAGGCAATTGTGTACATTTTATTTCCCAAATCAACAACAGTATTGCATCTAAGGGTAAAGCATCCTGAAAATGTATTTACAGATCATCCCATGTGCAAGAGCACCTCAGTGGTGGCTGCACAGAGAAAAGAACATGAATTTTTTTTTTAAATGTTTTTAAGTTTGAATGTGTCCCAGGATTCAAACTGGCAACTCTTATATCAAAGAATACGTTTCTCTGCTCGATGCATGTCCCGGCATGTTTGTCGTTCATTTATCACTCTACTTGCAAACACATCAGTTGTGTGTTTTGTGTTGTGTGTTGTGCTTGGAGCAGCTGCAGCTGTAAAGCACATGAAGAAAACCCAAAGGCTGCCAGTTTGAATCTGAGTCAATTTTCTTTTGGAGTGTGGGAGTTACTTTATTAACTGTTGCTTTGACTTTGAGAAAAGTAACTATGAGTTAGGGGCCATCCATACCAAGAACAATAACTATAATGATAACTATAAATATATAGTTTTAAAAGTCGTTCTAACTTAAGTGGATGGCGGAGTCCACAACCACAACTATAACAACTACAGCAGTGGTGAAAAATGTCACTTTCAGAGCAATTTGATGAACAATAGAAACACTAACAGCCATTCAAAATCCATCTGAGTTTACCACATGGCACAGTGGGGAGAGACAAGAGATTTGATTCAAGCAGGTGGTCAATTAGCTCATAAAATGTACCTGAATCCATGAATATGTAGGATATTACTACAGACATTCCTGTAAGCTTACGTTACGTCTGCTGTATTATGTATTATTATCAGCTGGAGCGTGCAGTGCGTGCTTGACGCCAGCGTGGATGCTCACATCGTTATAGTTATCGTTATGGTTCTTGGTGTGGACGGCCCTTTAGTCCCACATTCAGCCTTTAAGACACATTTTTAAAACAAAGACAACATATTCAGCCAGTAGGGAGAGTTGGCATTCCAAAACAACACATAACATTTTCTTATACCTGATGTCATTATCACACATCCCTTGTCAGTTTCTTTGAAAATTGTTACATAAAACCATTTCAACGATTATTCATTTACCTGCTTTTCTGATCTGCTGTCTTTCTTGAGGTATGGTTAGGTTTAGGCACAAAATACTACTACTAGAAGAAGATTGCAGTCATGGTTAAGAGAAACCTATGTTGGCCGTTGGTAGGAACAGGAATCAGACAGCAGTTCATGTTCATCCATCCATCCATTCACCAACCTGACCCAACCCGACCCAACCCAACCCACCAAACCAACCCACCCCAACCAACCAACCAACTAGCCAGCCAGCCAGCCAACCAGCCAGCCAACCCAACCCAACCCACCCAACCAACCAACCAACCAACCAACCAGCCAGCCAGCCAACCAGCCAGCCAACCCAACCCAACCCTCCCCAACCAACCAACCAGCCAGCCAGCCAGCCACCCAACCCAACCCAACCCAACCAGCCAGCCAGCCAACCCAACCCAACCAACCAAGATTTGTGGTGCAAAAAACATCACACTATTAAATGATAGACGTCATAATTCACATGACTGCTAGAGTCAGGTGTAAACAAAGGTTGTTTTACACATTTGAACAACAACAATGATGTTTCCTTTGTCAGGACACGTGTGTTTCTGTTTGAACTATACCCAAATATTAGTTTAAAAAAGTGTTTATATAATTGAATGTGTTTAATATGTGTTTAGAGCACCGTTTTACCTTTCTGTCTTAGTGCTGGTACCGATGAGGAGCTGACATTATGGTATACTATACAATCTCAACCTGTTCTCACTCTTAATTCATCAAACACGGCAGCTTGGTCAGTGGCTCAAGTGTCTGATACCGACGCACAACACACCCTTTGGTGTCCGCATGAGACGTACCGGGCTTCAACCGCACCGCTGTGAGATGATGTAGTATAAAGGCTGACAAGTCCGCGTAGGAAGGGATGGGTCAAACAAACACAGGACTTACACCCAGGAGACCGCGGTTCAAGTCCTGTATAAAACCAACAGTCAATGTTATTTTACTTACAAATGTAAGTTAACTTACTCACATCACTTACTTTACAAACCCTAACCCTAACCCTTATTTTAACCCAAACCATGTTTTCCTAAACCTGACCAAGTAGTTTGGTTGCCTAAACTTAACCCTACCCTGCATGTTGAGAATTGACCCAGAGCATTAAAAACACGATCTGTTTTTTTTGCCCAAATGAAATAAATATGCTGTTCACATGATGAGGGTACAGTTAGTCCCTCATCCTATTTGTAGCATTTGTAACATTTGGGTCTGTATTACTCAAGGTGCGAGGTTACTTGAGAGCTTGCTCAGCTCTGATTGGAGCATTGAGGGACAGGAAAGAGTCAATAAGGATCAGTTAATTATTATGAAAATGATTACAATTATTTTCAAATAATTGTTTTTAGAAATTGGTGGCAATTTTGTGTATTTTATGCAGCATACTATTTTGGGTAGTCCTTGCTATTTAGTCTTGAGTCTTGACTTTTCAGACCAAATATATTTGGACACAGTCACAGAAGTCAGTGCTAAAATATTTGATGAAATACCCTTAAATGTTAAAACATACTGTAACGTTCAACTCATGGGTCAAGCGTTTTCAGTATTGCTTTCACACAGACAAACACAAGCAGTGAGTCTGTGCAATATTTCACGTATTCGCTCTTTGTTTCACAAACAGACCCGGGGGCCTGTTTAGTCTGTGCATTTCCACTTATCTTATTTTTCCCATTTTTCTCCTTTTCACCCATGCAAACAACGACTTTCTGTAAACTCCCCACATTTTTCTGACTCGTGTTCATTTCCGGCAGCAACCGAATATCTTCTGTCCATCAAACATGTATTTCTGAACAAGAGAAGGAGGGAGAGCAAGACTACAATGTACAAGAGAACAAAACTAAAGAGGGAGGGGGTGAAACAAGTGGGACTTTGGATTGTTTGGCACAGCCAGAGGAGTTGGGTGGGAGATAAAGTTTTTTTTTAATGTGGTGTGCAAGTGAAGTCTATTTTTTCTTTTGTGGTGTGTGTAAAGTGTGTTTTTTTCTTTTGTGGTGAGCCTGTGGGAACTGCTGAATGAGATGGAATGATTCCTGAAGTCAATGCTATCAGCCTCAGACACACTCAAACACTGGCCCTGGTTCAGAAGGGGAGGCGATAAGGATTGGGATGGGGCCGATGGTGGCCCGAGGGTGATAAGGAATGGGATGGTAAACTGCGTGGAATTTGATCTTGATACCAAACCAAACCAATACAAAAGAAGAAACACAATCAGACAAATGCACGTAGAGTTTAGAGAAAGACAAATCTGACCTGGGTTCAAATCTGTGACTGGACTGTGTGCCGCATAGTTTATCCAACTTAAAATGAGTTCTCACTCTAAAATGTAATGCCTAATCCGTCAATCCCACACATGCAAAGAAAAATGCATTCCATTATTTCTGAGGGTTTGTTTTTCTGTCATCACAAAATTAAGTTTATGAGAGTCTGCTCTGATGTCATGTTGAGTTGACGAAAGAATTAGTCTGCGAGCATTTTTCTTTCTTCTTTTTGGCTGCCCACTAACAGATCAATCATGGATTAATCATTTGTTGCAACACGATTTAATAATCACACAAAAAAATAACTTTTATTGTGATCTTTAGACAATAAGCACATGGTGATGAGATCACAAAAATAAAGCTTGTGTGTTCATGACACAACAAAACTTTGCATACACAATCTCCATATTGAAGACATGAGCATGCGGTTGTCACTGAATCTTTTAAAAGTGTACTTTTCTAGGCTTTGGGGCTTTTCAGAAATACTGTTTTTGATTGTGGCAGAACGATAGCCTGTTTAGGTTTGGCCATTTGGTCAGTCTGGTTGTCCATCATTGTGTCTAGCACAAGATATAGCCTACAGATTGTCATAACATTTGCTGTTGTTATTTATAGTCCCCAAAGGATGAATCCTAATATTTTAGTGACTTTCTGATCTTTCCTCTCATTCTGCCATCAGGCCAGAATTTTCACTGATAGACAAGAAATATCAAAATGTAAAATTTTTATTTTAAAAATCTAAGATTGTCATGAATTGTATTGTGCACATCCATGCTTCCCAGGGATGAACATACATTTCACTTACTGCCACGCTCAGGAAAAAATGTGATATCTTTTTTTACTTTTTATTCATTGAATTATTGCGTCCATACATGTACTTTGTTCTCCATAATACAAACTCGTTTAGTTATACAATATGAATGAAGCACGACAAAAAAACTTGCCATAACGTAAGCATCAATACCAGTATTTAAGGGGGAAAGTAAAGAAAAATAAATGTTAATTTTTACACAAGATATCTCATGTTAAAGACAGACTGCAATGAAATCACATTCATGCTTCCCAGAGAATGAATCCTTTTCATCTTAATTTATGATGGTTTATTGCACACTGACGTGTACACAGCGTAAATTTCGGAACTAGTCTCGCATTGCCAGACCTTTCTGCACAGCTAGAAAATGATCTGGCAACACAAATTAACAGTCTAAAATATAGGTAGTGGAAAAAAACGCACAGCTTTTTTTGTATTTTTTAAAAAAAACAATCACAATCGTCTTGGGCGGTGCTAAGCCCCGGATGCAACAACGGTATAGATAGCAGAGATAGCGTAAGGAGATGAATGCCTGCCGTGTGCTGGATGGCACGTATAATACTTGCACTCTACATCCGGTAAGCCACTTACACTTAGAACTAACTCAGCCACTCCATGTAACCAGTGGATTTCTACATGCCATCCCAACAAATTGTACCTGGCCTGCTTAATTGAAACTTTCTATCTACCTACTATGTTGAGCTACCCTTTTCTTCCTCTCCAACATCTGTCCTCTGCTGAAATGAAGATTTCTTTTAGAGACTGTGTGTCCTTAGAGTAAAGGCTGGCAGCTGCTAAGCTAAATCAGCCTTCAGTTAACCGCACTGAGAACAACACAGCCAGACGAGTGGAGGGCAACACAGTGTTTAGAATTTAGATTAGTGGGTATAGCATTCAAGGCAAAGTTATTATTGGAGTCTGTGAGATAGTGTGTCAGGAAGGGAGGAGAGACACTGAGCAGAATTACTCTTTCTCCAAGAAGACAACCCATCACATTCTTCACAGATTCTATAGGTTTAGATAAGGACACTGAGCTGGTGTTGTGGAGGATGGTGGGAGAAGTGGTTTCAGGCTCACAAACAAGACCCAGAGATACTTCAAAATCCTATATGGCAACTAGTTCTCAACCCAAAGGGGGCAATCCACGGTTTTTCTGCTAGATGGCCTCAGACTTTGGGTACAGACTCTAGATTTAGATGCCGAACACCCAATGAGATCACAGTGCAGTGAAGCAAGCTGATCTCATGAACCATTCGTACATATAGCTACGAAAAGTAATGCGCTGTAATTCGTATGCATTCCACGCATTTTTTGCTTTTCCGTATAAGAGCACCGTGGTCCACATAGAGAGGTCGGGGTGGATGGTTCATTAAACAACCATCCAGCGAGGAGTGGAGTTCATGTCCCAGCGAAAACACCAGACTTTCACCCAGGAAACGAGTGTTCATTCCCCGGGAATGTTTTAATCCAAACAATGATCTTTAACTAGTCATTTTGGTGCCTAAACTTAACTGTCGTCGCCGCATGACGCTCACTTTTTCTCGGCTAAACTAAACTGCCATGGTCCCTGAAAGCACCGTCATCTGGCGGTCCCCTGTACCAGGCTCACAGTCACCTATTGCCGGCTAAACACAACTACCAACTGCCGTTTGGCATCACAGAGCTCTGTAGCCGGCGTCTGTAGCTGTCTACAGACAGGCTACACTAGTTTCGTAGGATATCAAACCAATTGGTGTGCATAAATGTTCGTACTATATCATACCGACCCGTTAATGAGAATGTGTTGAGTAAAGTCATCAGCAAAAGCAGAGATGCGAAAGGTCCCCACACTGGACACTCTCCAGTTAATATTCTGTAGTAGGTATTTTTATTGCAGCAAATTGTTGGACTAGGAACCTTTGAACTGAAGTCCTGAAAAGTACTTTGAATTTCGAAAGCTCTAAAGTATTATTGAAACATTTAAACCACCGTGGAGCGACAACAGGTTTACAGACGCTGGAGCTAGAGTCCTACAGAGTGCTCAAACACAAACACAACCTCAGTCCTCGAGCAAAGCCACTAATTTAAAACTTAAGTACCATCCACTCTACCGCGATCCACTTAGTAAGCCAGTGCTCTGGGCGACAGTTGTTTTGAGTGAACAGAAAATGATTTAGCTCCAAAGTGACATAATTATAATGTTTGTTCTAGTAGTTTGTGGTTTACCATTATCATTAATTAAAGCAGAGCCAAGTATCTATAACGGTTAGAAAAAAAAGACAGTCGCTGCTCCATGGGACACCTTTTGTCTGCTCAGCACTAAA
The DNA here is from genome assembly GCF_008315115.2 of Sander lucioperca. Lineage (NCBI taxonomy): Eukaryota > Metazoa > Chordata > Actinopteri > Perciformes > Percidae > Sander > Sander lucioperca. Next base: position 3,905,361 of record NC_050184.1, on the reverse strand, counting down.
ACAACACCTCCTCCACCCCATGCAGGCACTCATTTAAAATCCAGTTAAACACTGTGTTTTTAGTCACTGTGTATTTTGTTAACTGGAGCTATGGGCTGCATCTGTTTTGAAAGAACAGAGAAAAGGATTTAGGCAGTAATCTCACCTATGGTTTGTTTTTGTTATCTAAACAGTGGAAAAAGCTTTTTCTTTTTTGATTTGTTTCATTTATGTTCGACCGCACCAATTACAGGTAACTGACGGTTTGACATAAGTCACTTGACATGCTGGAGATCAGAGTTTACATCACGTCAGAGACATGCTAACCCTAAAAATACCCCAACCATAGTTTATTTGTGGTATCAACAGTCTTCTCTAAAAGGAGAATTCCGGTCAATTTCAACGCGTAGCTCTGTTGTTTGGAAATTTGGAGTGCTGTCAGTAGCAAAAAAAATGAAAACAATTGGTGTTGCCTACACCGTGTTAAACCCCTGCTAGCGTTAGCACCCAACAGGCTTAAACAGGGCAAGTTTTAAATGTGTTTTAAGCCTCTAAACATGCTCGAAATGTCATTACAAGTGCCTACCCATGTGCAGTGATTCCTTCTGAGGTAATACAGCGAATCTGACTGCAGTAGCTTTGTCAGAAAGGCATAAAAGTTGTGTTAATCCAGCCAGTGCACATACCTCTGTTTATTTCCTGTTTTCCGGTCAAGTCCACACTAGTCGATTATCAAACTCATACAATCCAATATTCCAGTCAAATTTGTTGTGTTCCCTCAGAATGAATCACTACACATGGGTAGGCACTTGTAATGACATTTCGAGCATGTTTAAAGGCTAAAAACACGTTTAAAACTTGCCCTGTTTAAGCCTGTTGGGTGCTAATGCTAGCAGGGGAATAACACGGTGTAGGCAGCACTGATTGTTTTAGTTTTTCTTGCTACTGACAGTAGTAGAGTGTTGAAATCGACCGGAATTCTCCTTTAACCCTAACCATTCCGCATTGATGCTATGTGCAGATATAAACCCATTCCACTCTCAACCTGTCAAATACAGCAGCTTGGGCAGTTGCCCTCAGCGTCTGATACTGCGCTCTATAGCATCTGTATGAAACACACCAGGCTTTCAACTAACTCCAATGTAAACCCATCCGCAGCAATATTAGACAATCTGTGTCACGCTGTGAGATGATGTAGTACCACCCCTATTTCCACCACGCCTCTCTGCAACCAGTTGTCCGAATCCAAACAATCTGTAAAGTGTAAAACACATTTGGGTCCATTTTGTAGCTGTTCTGGAGCTTTCGATCACATCATTCTGTCCTTATCAGATGTGTGCTCAGTTGCCGTAGAACTGTAGACACAAACTTTCTACAAACTCCAATTCCAATGAAGTTGGGACATTGTGTAAAACGTGAATAAAAACAGAATACAATGATTCACAAATCCTTTTCAACCTATATTCAATTGAATGCACTACAAAAACAAGGTATTTAATGTTCAAACTGATAAATTTTATTGTTTTTTGCAAATATTCACTCATCAGAATTTGATGCCTGCAACACGTTCCAGTAAAGCTGGGACAGGGGCATTGTTTACCACTGTGTTACATCACCTTTCCTTTTAACAACACCCAATAAGCGTTTGGGAACGGAGGACACTAATTGTTGAAGCTTTGTAGGTGGAGTTCTTTCCCATTCTTGCTTGATGTATGACTTCAGTTGCTCAATAGTCCGGGGTCCAGTCTAGTACCCGCACTCTTTTACTATGAAGCCACGCTGTTGTAACACATGCAGAATGTGGCTTGGCATTGTCTTGGTGAAATAAGCAGGGACATCCCTGAAAAAGACGTTGCTTGGATGGAAGCTTATGTTGCTCCAAAACCTATATGTACCTTTCAGCATTAATGGTGCCTTCACAGATGTGCAAGTTACCCATGACATGGCACGAACACCCCCTTATACCATCACAGAAGCTGGCTTTTGAACTTTGCGCTGATAACAATCTGGATGGTCCTTTTCCTCTTTGGTCCAGAGGACATGACGTCCACGATTTCCAAAAACAATTTGAAATGTGGACTCGTCAGACTACCGCACACTTTTCCACTTTGTGATAGTCCATCTCAGAAAAGCTCGGGCCCAGAGAAGCCAGCGGCGTTTCTGGGTGTTGTTGATATATGGCTTTTGCTTTGCATGGGAGGGTTTTGACTTGCACTTGTAGATGTAGCGACGATCTGTGTTAACTGACAATAGTTTTCCAAAGTGTTCCTGAGCCCACTTAGTAATATCCTTTACATAATTATGTCAGTTTTTAATGCAGTGCTGCCTGAGGGACCGAAGGTCACGGGCATTCAATGTTGGTTTTCAGCCTTGCTGCTCACGTGCAGAGATTTCTCCAGATTATCTGAATCTTTTGATGATATTATGGGCTGTAGATGATGAAATCCCTAAATTCCTAGCACTTTTACGTTGAGAAACATTGTTCTTAAACTGTTGGACTATTTGCTCACGCAGTTGTTCACAAAGTGGTGAACCTCCCCATCCTTGCTTGTGAATGACTTGAGCCTTTTGGGGATGCTCCTTTTATATCCAATCATGACCAATTAACCTGTTCCAAACAGGTGTTTTGGGGTTTGCATGATTCTGAGCTAACCTAACCTTTTACTAAGTAAAAGTTGGGGTTAAAAGTTCATTCTTTACTTTGGAAACGGCAGTCAAAAAAAACAATCTCACCATCCATTTTGTAGGTATATATTTATATGGTTAGTAGTTATCAATTTGTCATTGAGCTCTTTGTGCTGAAACAAACTTCACAGCTTTTACCACAGTCCTGATCCAGTTGAGTGTCCAAGCGGACAGATTGTCATTTAGCTATAAAGTCGGATAATGAGAAGGATTATTATAGTATTTTTAGTATGCATTCATCATTTTGCTTTTACATCATCCTTATTTAAAACAGGTCAGCATGAACAGCGACACTCTTTACCTAAATACAACTTTATAGATGCATGCAGCCCTGAACCGTGTGAAAACATCACAAACTACTCATTTAAAACCTAAATACTATCCATTTTCCAGGCCAGTGTTCTCAGCTGCCGTTGTTTTGAAAAAGAAAGTGATTTAGATGTGAAGTGGGATAACGAGGTCGTTCATTTGAGCTATTTATTTTCTACAAAACTTGAGCTGTGCCCCAGTTTTATTCTGTTCTAATTCTAACCAGCTTTACAGAAATTAAGAACACTCAACGATCAATATGCCAACTCCGTTTGTTTGAGTTTTGAGTTATTGTCCCACAATGCAAAGCTGAACAGAAATGGAAGAGCGGCTCACAGCTGGAAAGAATTTAAACAAATTGTTGACAGTGATGAAACACCAAGAAGATCTCACAAAACACAAAGTGTTACATCTTTGCATCTTTGTTTCTTTGTTCAGCTTTTTGAAATATGAAACTGGTGATAGCTTTTATTGAATCACAATTGATTGACAACCGCCAGGCGCTCGCCTAGTATTTCCTGTTAATCCAAAACACTAAAGTATACTTGTTTCCTGTATGCTTAGTAGTTCTGTACGTCCTCGACCCCTTTGTCCCACCCACAACTGTTGGCCCAGCGATTTGTTAAAACAACACAAAGTCATTCCTTCAGAAAAGCCACTAATTTAAAACGTTAAGAACTTTTTCACCACTTTCCAGAGGCTGCGGCTGTTTCCAGTGTGGTTCAGGGGAGAGAAAGTGATTTAGAGGTGAAATGGGATAATGATGATGTTCATTCTAGTCATTTCTGAGACACAAAAACATCCTAATTTAAATCAGGACGGACGGCCTGTGATTAAAACATGGCTGATGAAGCCAACAGGCTGAGGGCAATTATAATTATAGGTGCTATTGCTGGCGGGATTTTGACACTGCTGTCTGGTTTCTCTGGTGTTAAGAAATAATCTGACTGAAAGCATTTTTACTTCAACTTCATTTCTGACTCCATTTAGTTTTCTTTTGCTTTAAAGGGTAATTTTGTTTTTTTTTTCGACCTGGAACCTATTTTACCATGGTTTGTGTGTGTGACTGATGGAAACAACAATCTTTGATATTGGTCCAGTAGTGAGCGTGAACACTGTAACCGGCAGCCACAGACAGGGCTGCAATGTAACCCTTTTGGGCAAATGTGCATCGTCGGTTTCGTCCACTAAAGGTGCTGTTGTTGTCACTGACAGGCTCAGATTATTATTCTTTATAAGTGTCTGACAACATAATTCAACATAAGTCTAACTCACAGACTGTGTATAAAGATGGACGACGCATCTCCACTTCCTCCTCCTGTACAAAAGTGAAGCCAAAATCTTCTGATTACGGGCGCCGCCATCTTGTAATTTGGGAACCAGAGTCTGCGCAGTAGTGATCGGGCGGTATCGATGTCCTGCCCATACACCTGCCTGACCAATCGCAAGTCAATCACAGCTGTCAATCCTGACGTTTCACCCCTTCTCTATAGCCTCAAATAACTAATAAGAAACATCCGCTAACATGGATGGGGCGGGACTTATGACATAGACTGCAGCCAGCAAACCAGGTGGCCATTAAGATGTTTTGGTAACACTTTACTTGAAGGTATCTACATAAGAGTGACATGACACTGTCATGTGTTCATGACAGTGTCATGTCACTCTTATGTAACATGAACCCTAACCCTAACTCTAACCCTAACCCTAACTTGTCATGACAAAAACCGAATGACACTTAATGACAGAAGCGTTATGTCATTAACGTTTATGACTTGTTTATAATGTTTATGACACGTTCATGACAGTGTCATGTCACTATTATGTAGATACCTTCAAGTAAAGTGTAACCAATGTCATGGCTTCACTTCACTTAAACAGTCTTTGCATCAACCCCTGGTCTAACTGTGGTTCACACAGAACGCAAAGAAGAAGTGGCGCGATTCCATACAAAGTAAATGAAAGGACACAATTTGACGCGATGCAAAAAGTGAATTTGCCCGGGATGGCGTTAAATGATGCGAAGATGTGTCAAGACAAGTCAACTTTATTTATATAGCACATTTAAAAGAACATAATTATCACAAACTGCTTTACAACCAAGGCAGATGGTTTGAAATTTGCTTCAATAGACAACATTGCATAGATAATAAAGTACATAAAAAACAACAACACAAAATGTAATACCAAACAGCTAACATAAAGGCACCAAAGTCAAGTAGAGAAGGGAGTCAGGAGAGGGAATTAAATCAACAATAGATTAAAAAGCAGTATGAGGAAATAAAAGATAAGTCATGTGCAGTGGTGGAAAGTAAGTACTTGAGTCTATCCTTTTCATGCCACTTTCTACTTCTACTCCTCTACATTTCAGAGAGAAATATTGTACTTTTTACTCCACTACATTCATCTGACAGCTTTAGTTACTTTACACATTAAGATCTTTGCACACAAAACACATGTAGTTTATAAAATCTGATGTTTTATTATAAATTAAACTAGCCAACAATATAACGGCCTACAAGTCCAGCTGATTAGACCATTAAACACACAACTGTTTGGATCCTTTACAGTTTAGAAAATGGGAGGATTTGTTTCTTTTACTTTTAATACTTTAGTACATTTTCCGGATGATACACACATACTTTTACTCAAGTAACATTTTCAATGCAGGACTTTTTTTTACAGTGTGGTGTTAGTACTTTTACTGAAGTAAAGGATCTGAATACTTTTTCCACCGCTGGTCAAGCGGTTAAAACCAGCTTATAGCTCAAAGTAAGTGGGTCTTTAAATGACATTTAAAATATGTGTCGAGTGGGTTGAAAATGTTACTTGAGCAAAACAAGTGTGCACGTTCCAGGGTTTTGTGAATCTGCCTCAGAAAGTCCTTTGTCTATTGAACTGTCCAGGGTTCTGGGTTGCAGCTCAGTTGTTTTGAGTCGCCTGTCGCTTGGATATGATTTAGACGTGAAGTGGGATAGTATTCTGGACGGGAGGGAGCAGGAGGCAGAGCCGCTGCTACGTTACTGAATCCTCAGCGGTGTGGTTTTAAAACTGTAATTCAGCAGAGCCTCCAGCAGTGATGGCAGGAATGCAGTGAATCCCACTTCTCTTGGCAGACACTTTTTGTTTTTCATTTAATTGTTCAGTTATGTTTGGTGGATTAAGTCAGTGAAGTGTATCCCATAGTTTCCACAGTGTGGTAGGTCGCCTTAAAGGACCTCAAAGGATTATAGAGGTGTCTTTGCATGCTTGACCTAATTTAATACAAATTATGTGTGCTTTGAATTACTGCCTGCCATTTTCCAAAGCATACAGTAAGTTTTTATTTGTATTTCCTCCCTTCCAGGCAGCCTGCGGTTTCAGTTCATTTCTATAAAAATCAATTTGTAGAGACTCAAAGCTTTCTGCAGACAGCTAATCATTCACAGTCAGCATGTATTTTTCTTCTTTTTTTTAGTTACAGTCTTTTCTGACGGTTGTTTTCTGATGCTGACAGGAAGCTCCATCATATAAGGTATGTAGGAAATGTCCATGTTTCCCCCACAATAGTTTGAAATGCAAAGGTAACACTTTCTATGAGGCCTGTCTCTATAATGCGTTATAAACACAGTTATAATGTGTTATAATCTGCTCCTAACGCTCTATAAGTATAGTTATAAGCACTTATAAAAAGTATAATCATGACACATTATGAAGCATTTTTATTTTAATGACTTAGGTCAAGTATCATAATACTCTATAATTGCTGGTCACCTTGTCTATAATGCATTATAAACACATTTATAATGAGTTTATAATCTGCTTATAGCAATTTATAAGTATAGCAATGCAAATTTGTTTAACAGCCGACTTTTGGACATCAGATGTCAGTGCTTCCCACCAATACATAAATGAATGAATGAATGAATGCACCAACTGAACAACATTCAAGAGCAATATGTCTTTCAACTACATTGTGTTATGGGTAGCTCCCTCTCCAACCTGTGTTGGGTTTTTTTTTGTCTCTGTTTGTCTGTGTGTCTCTGTGTGTGTGGCCGTGTGTTTCCACCTGGAGTGCTGGAGGCGTGTCCTGGAGGAAGTAGGTCAAGGGGAGTGGCCGATTCACCTGCACAGCCATTTTCTTCACAGCTGCAGCTCATCTACTACAATCACCCAGCAATACTTAAGATCTGGCTGATCTCCCTGTCGGTGCCAGTTCGTTATCAACATTCAAGTGGTAACTTGGCTCTGTGTATCTTGCTGTTGTATCCAAGTTAGTTTTGTTGTGCTCTCCAGCTCAAGTCCTGACTTCCTAGAGTTGATACTTACCTTGTGTTTTGTTGTGCCGCTCCGACCAGCTGCTGCTTCTGCTGTACCTACAACCTCCAGTCTCACCACCAGCCTTATTCTCCGCCTGTGGAAGCCACTCCAACCCAACTCAGCCTGTCCGCCTCGATACTCAGCCTCCCTGGATCCTCCTCTCTCAGCTCGTTTCCGCAACTCAGACAGCCAGGAATCTCCTCGCTCCTACATTATCCTCACTCTTCAATTGAGTATAACTGTTTGTTCATTAAAACCTTTACAAACCACTCTTTCTGTCTGTGCGTGCAGCACATATTGATGATAATATATCTTTGGTGAAAACAGTCAACAAAGTGTTTACTGTCATGGGTCAGCGATCTCATTGGACTTGTTACGTCTTAGTCCGTCAATTTTCAAGGTGTCTCTGTGTGTCCTTTGTGATATTGTAACAGCCCGGCTCTTAGACTGGGACAAAAAAACGGGAGCAACACAGGTGTACTAACAAAGTGGTGGGGAGGAGATCTTCCAAAGGACTGGCTGCTGCTCTGGCCTATATGCATGGCCAGCATCTCGACCGCGGCGCTTTAAGATGACGTAGTATTAAGAGAGACAACAGTAGCGAGTAGTATGAAAGACCGAAATGCCGTATAGGGAGTGTTGTGGGGGTGGATGGGTTAAACACCACAGGACTTTCACCCAGGAGATTGGGGTTCAGTGTCCCGCGTGTCACTGAAACGTACATTTTATTACCCTACCCACCATCTTTTCCTAAACCTGTCCCGTTTTTGTGCCGCATAACTGTTAAACGTACGTCCTGACCAAGAGCGTCAAAAAGTGACGCCAAGAGTCCCAACCAAGCGCATCTAAATATGACGCTTAAGGAGACATTTTACGTCAATAACAAATGCCAAAGGCACCTGACCAAGCGTCACTTTTTGACGTAATGGGAGTTTGAATGTGTTTAAAAAACACATACTGGATAAGATAAGATAGCATACATTTTATTGTCCCGAAGGAAATTTGTCTTGGGCAAAAAGTGCTGACAACAGACAGACACAAATCAATGAATCAGTTTGTAACAGTAGACAGTACAATGCAATACTGTACCCAAGGTAAAAAAAAATTGCATTGTACAGTCGTTGTACTGTACATAAAAACTACAGATTCCTAAAAGGAGAGACAAACTGAAGGGAGAATAAGATGAGAATGTTGAAGAGAAAACAGAAAAAAAGGAAAGGAAGAAAGAGGAGTCGACTTGGGACAGATGGAGAGAAATATATATGTATATATATATATATATATATATATATATATATATATATATATATATATATATATACATACAGTATGGAAGTGATGGATGGAGAGAAAGAGGAAGGGATGAGAGGGTGAAAAAGGAAGAGTGACAGTGAATAAACTCAGAGCCTCCAGTTTAGTCAGCCACAGAAGTTGGGAAAGTATTCTGTGGTCGCTGCAACTATTCAGAAAATGTTAAAGACAGAGGGGAGGGATCACTGACTGCAGAGAGTGTGTGTGTGTGTGTGTGTGTGTGTGTGTGTGTGTGTGTGTGTGTGTGTGTGTGTGTGTGTGTGTGTGCGTGCGTGCGTGCGTGCGTGCGTGCGTGCGTGCGTGCGTGCGTGCGTGCGTGCGTGTGTGTGTGTCATTTAAGTACATGCTCAATTCTCTGTGTGAATGTAAGACCATGCACAGTTAGGTGATCTGTACAAGTATACAATGTGTTATACAACGCCGCCTTAATTGGGTCACGACGGCTCGTTCTCTGAGACTAAGCTACTACCGTTACCATGGCAACTACCAGCAACAGGCGAAGTATACCTGCTGCCTCCTGTGAATGCCCAGTATACCAGAATGATTGAGATGAGATGTGCGGTTTGGGTGTGTCAGTTTAAATGGAGATTAGTTCTTCTACTGGAGCTTACAACACTTGTGTGCACGGAGTTTGCTTTTGGCTCAAAACTTTGCTTGAAAACCAAAACGTAGCGATGTACATGTAGCCTCAGGCAGTGTAATTTTTTTTCCTTCATGCCTATAGATAGATAGCCAATCACAGGCAGACTAGAGCGGGTCTTCGCAGAATGTGGATTGGAAAAAAAGTCAATCAAACTACAGTAAATAAGCTGTGCTCCTGCCAATGGCTGTAAAGAGGTCATTTGGCATGTGGATTGGATCATTTCCAAAAAATTTTCTTATACACATAGACTGTGTTCAGACTGCCTGCTTCAGTCGTCCTGGGTAGGCTGCGGCGGGGGTTGTCGCAGGGGGGGATACTCAAAAAAAAAAACAGCGGGACTGTGGCGAAAAGTTGAGACCGACTCAACTTTTGGAGAAACACAACCCTACGTCACGCTGCGGTGGCCAATCATGTAACAGAGATCAGACTTGTCGGTATGTTTTGAGCTGTGGTTTAAGGCGGTGTGAGAATCGCGTACAGGAAACAGGAAACATCACTGCCTCTATCGCTGCCACAAGAAAGTTTTAAAACACTATGAGGGTAAAAAACGAAACATAAGCTCTGAACTGCCCGGGAGTTTGTGTAATAACTGAATGTTTCCTGCAACAACAAAGCACTCGCTATGTCTCGCTTATCTATTTTCTTTCTCTCTCTTCTGTGAAATAAAGCTGCGTTCAAGTGCGGTCGAGATCTATAAACGTTCTGATGGAAAACAGTAATTGTGAAATATAAAGTATACTTGTCCTTTGTTGGGGGATTTAAGAACACAAAGGACATCCTCATTCCTGAGCGAGTAATTGTATGTTTTGAGCACAGAGAACTATATTTTGCGAGCACATTACATTTCATTTTGAACAGAAATCAACACTCACAAAAAATAATTTTGTTTGAGCAAACAGAAACCTATTCCGTGCTCATTAAATGTATTTGCATGTTTGCTGTTATCCATATTAAAGTGCAATAATAACTACTCTCACACAGTTTACTTGTGCCCTCTCAAAAACTCGCGCGGAGGTAGACCCTCGCTCTCAACCTCTGCACTCTATGCGCGCTCAACTCTGACACACTTGCTAAAATTTTCACAGCGTTACAAGTGTGCCACAAAACCAACCAATCGGAGAATGAAAGTTCTATTCTGATTAGCTGTTCGTCTCTAATCAGATCGCAAGTAGCAGGAAACTACGGGGGAACAGTCTTTTTCAGTCAACTAACGTTACTGGATTAAAACACATTTTGGTCAGTATTTTGTATTATTGACTTATATCACAGAAATATCTTACGATTTTTGTGTATTATAATGCTGTTGTTTTGTTTGACTCATATCTCCTTGTGTGACTAATGTTAGTTTGACTCATCCATCACAACCAATCTAACTTAAGCACACAGCAGCGGAGCATAACATACGGTCTATGCAGCCGACATGTCATCTGAAGAGGCCTCGCAGCGCTGTAAATTAGGTCTCACAATGCGAGACTGAACAGGAATACCTAGCTACATGTCACACTATAGCCACATGTAAGCAGTTTTGAATACTTTCGTTACATAGTTACCGTGTTTTATTAACCTTTATTTTGTTGATATATTAGCTTGCGAAGGAGCTATCCATTGCTAACGCTAATTTATCTCAAAAAGCAGAAACGTTAGCTAACTAATGTTACTGCCAAGATATGGTTTCACTTGAGACCAGAGAGGTATTGGAAGACTCGTGAAGTATTGTCATGTGTTTGCACTGTGCATGGTAACGTTAGTATATCCTTATTTATTGTTAAAGGAATTTAAAATGAAACCATATCTTGGCAGTAACGTTAGTCAGCTACTGCTTTTTGACATAAATTAGCTAATGTTAGCGTTAGCAACGGATAGCTACTTTGCAAGCCAACAATATATAGCCTCTGCAAACAAAATGAAGGTTAAAAAACATGATAACTAACGTTATGTAACCAGTATTAAACTTCTTGCATGTGGCCGTATTGTGACATTTTAGTTGTGTTCGGATGACATGTTGGATGCATAGACTTTATTCATGCTGGGCTAACGTTAGATAGCTTGTAAAGGATGACTTAGTCACACAAGGAGATATGTTATTGTAATTCAAACAACACAACGGTATTATGATTAACACAATTGTTAAGGCATGTCTGTAATATACCGGTAGGTCAATAATATAAAATACTGTAGATCAGTGCTTTCCAACCTTTCTGGTCTGAGGTTCCCCCCACAGCCCTGTCATATTAACTCACATTCCCCACCCTATCAATTCCCAATGTGTTCCAAATGTATAACACTATTTATTATATTAAAGTGGATATTATTACTTTTTCATTCAATTGAACTGTAAACATTTAGGTTGGTTTGGTCAGAAATTCTACTACTAGCTAGGCCTACTACTTGAAGTGCGGCTTAATGTTTCAACAGTCATCCATTACTTTTAGCTAATCATTTGAACTGTTTAGTCAGTACTTTTAGCTATTTATTTCTACCATTCATTACTTAGCTACATGTTTAAACATCTATGTTGAGCTGTTTTAGCTGATATATTGTTTTAAATAAATCATAATTTCAATTATTATTTTGATTAGTTAAGCTGCTCCACAATCTTTCCAAGTAGCCTCTGGCAACAGCAGAAATACCCCTGGCTGGGGAATCACTGTAGGTGTTAAAAACACTGTTCCCCCTTAGATATGCGTTTCCTGCTACTTGCGATCTGACTGGAGACAAACAGCCAATCAGAATAGACCTTTAACCTTTGGTTAGTTTTGTGGCACACTTGTAACACTGTGAAAATTTGAGCGAGTGTGTCAACAGTTGAGCGCACACAGAGTGCAGAGGTTGAGAGTGAGGGAGATGCAGCAGCAGCGTCTACCTCCGCGCAGAGAAAGAATTTATGAGAGGGCCCATGAGTAAACTGCGGGAGAGGGGTTATTATTGCACGTTCATATGCATAATAGCAAACATGCAAATACATTTATTGAGCACAGAATATGTTTTTGTTTGCTCAAAAGAAATTCTTTTTTGCGAGTGTTCATTTCTGTTCAAAATGTACTTACAAATTATAGTTATCTGTGCTCAAAACATACAATTACTCGCTCAGGAATGAGGCACATATATAACGCCATAAGAATCAAGAGTTCCTTTTTTTCATAAGTGATCACAAAGGGAGTCAGAGCTGACAGAAACCTGGCTTTTTGACTTTTTCTGGCAAATGAACAGGTCCACAACGAGAGATGTGTAATGGTGAAGATATGTCTAGTCAGCAGACTGATTTTCAGAACGTTTCAGAGGCTGGAGAACAGTGTGGACAGAAGGCTGTAACAGAGAGAAAATTATATATTCATCAGAATCAGAATCAGAATCAGAAAAGCTTTATTGCCAAGGACGTTCATCAGTGTGGACATGATCATGCACTGGGCCCTGTCGTTTGTTTATCCCGCACACACATACATATATTATGTAAGGTCAGATGTTCATCAGCAGCGCAGAGAGACAGACAAGCAATCAGAAAACAGCTGACGGTGCATTCTGTGTGCAGAGGAAAACAAACAGAGACAAACAAAAGGCACACAGGTTCACAGAAAAACAAACATACATCCCCTGTGTGTGTGCGTGCGTGTATGTGTGTGTGTGTGTGTGTGTGTGTGTGTGTGTGTGTGTGTGTGTGTGTGTGGTCATCAACAATGTCCACTGCGTCCCACCATTGTCCAGCTGCACTTAGTCCATACACAATGTAAACAAGTCGACACACGTGTAAAACGTGCTGTGCTCACTTATACACACAACAGATAGGAATCTATAGTGTGTGTGTGAGTGTGTGTGTGTGTGTGTGGTGTGTGTGTGTGTGTGTGTGTGTGTGTGTGTGTGTGTGTGTGTGTGTGTGTGTGTGTGTGTGTTCTGGATGGAGGGCAGTTTCTGGGAATTGTGCTGCTGCCAGTGGGGAGATGCTGAGAGCAGCAGGAGGGTGGAGAGGTTGTGTGTATATGTATGTATATGTGTGTGTGTGTGTGTGTGTGTGTGTGTGTGTGTGTGTGTGTGTGTGTGTGTGTGTGTGTGTGTTTTCACTTGTTACATTGATAAAGATTAGAGGGTCTTTTCAACACTCAAAATCACACACACAGACACAAAGCCATGCATACACCCTAGTCTGACCTATATCCAACTTTACACACACACACACACACACACACACACACACACACACACACACACACACACAAACACAGAATAATGAGGGCAGGCATGCTGAAAGAAGGACAAAGCCTGTGACATCATGACTATGTTGATGGAAAGTGACAGACACTCATTTAATTTACTCTTTGGACCTGCTGGATGTCAGCCTGTTGCACTGTATGATTCATTTAACCGTAGCAGAAGTGTATGCATTAAAGTAAAACTACGGTTGAATAGAACTTAGGCTTTGAGATTTAAAGTTCACTATTGACGTGTCCACTGGTTGCCTTGCAACCTCACAGTAACAGAGTAACAGTGTGATCAATATTCTCATCTAAGTACATCTGAGTATTTCCCAAAATGATAATCCTATGTTTGAAAAAGAAAAAAACAGAGACAGGCTGACTGACTGAGTGGCAGACAGGCATTTCAAACTCTCATCAGTCCTTTTGAGAGGATGTGGGGGTGGATGTGTGGGGGACACAGGAACAGGAAGAAGAAGCAGGGAGCCAACACTTTCTCAGTTTCACACCACTGCAGAGCTACTGCTATTCTTCTGTCTTTAATCCCAGAGGAGCAACAACACACACACACACACACACACACACACACACACACACACACACACACACATGGCACGGTAAAACAATACATGACACATGAAGACACACGCACAGCAGGAATGACGCCTCAACTAAATACAGCAGTAAATAAAGAAATAAATACATTTCTGATTTTCTTACGTTTAATAAACATAAATATTTAACACTTTCTTTTACAGTAGCAATTTCCTTTTCACTTGCAATTTTCTTCCAAATGTTGACATAACTAAGACTTTTTAGATTATTTGTTTTTACTCATTGTTGCCAGTTTATTTTTAATACCGTTGTACATCATAATTGTCCCTTTTTGGAAGGAAAATACTAATGCCATGGAGCCCTTCTGCAAATATCCAACTCAGTGTCTTCACAATAACGTATTCATAATTTTCAATGCCATCTAGGATACTTAAAGGAGAACTCTGGGCAATTTTTACGTTAATCTTGATCGCTATACGTATGTGAGTACTGTCGATAGCAAAAAAAACAAGCCGAATCAGTGGTAGCAACACGGAGCTGCTGCAGCTAATGCCGAGAGCTCCCACTTAGCTAAAACAGCAGTTTTTGGGGCATAAGATAAAGAGTGCCTTTGTGCCTCTTTAACAGACACAAAATGCAATGTCTGTGCAACATGAACAAGGCCCTTATATGACAACAAGATGCGTTTTCAACTCAGACATTATTTAAATTCACCCACCCTGTTAGCTGCTAGCTGCTGTCTGGGATGAGTGAGTGTGTTCAGCCACGCTTTGGTAATAATCATCAAGCAGCAGTCCCCTGTGGATTTGTAGCATATATATCCATTTTGTGTGCGATCCATCTGGTGTTGGTGAATAGGAGTCTCGGCAGTGGTGAACTGTGTGTTAGTTGCCTTAGCCGGGCTAGCAGCCCCAACCGGCATCCTTCTACTTCCTCCCCGCCTTCCTCACCTGCCTTCCTCAGACTCCCTTAGCGAATTAAGAAATACCATCTAGTGACTTTCTGTAGAAGGAGTCGCCAGTATTGTCCAGCGAACGCATTCTCTCTTACGGCCGCCACTATCACCTCTCGCTCGTCACTTCTGACTGAAGAGCAGCAGCGAGCCTACTGGCGAAGAGATAAGAGAGAAAAAGGCACACCGTCGGTGTGTGTGTGTGTGTGTGTGTGTCAGTGGTTGAATTGTAAAGCGGATGATGAGTGGTTCTCGAGAACGCTTCGAAACAGGCACGGCACCCTATAACACTGCAAGCAGCAATACTGGGAACCAAATATATAACTGCATTTTGTGTCACGTTTGTGACAATTTACACAATAAAAAAATAATACTGGGAACCAAGCAGTCGGCCGGTTCTGAACATGTGCTCCAAACAGACACTACACTAGTATCTTTTTAAAGTGAGAAAATACGAAACAGAAAATTTACAATAAATGCAAGAAAATAGGAGTGAAAATTGGTATGTCTTTATAAGCATTACGTGTGTGTGTGTGTGTGTGTGTGTGTGTGTGTGTGTGTGTGTGTGTGTGTGTGCGTGCGTGCGTGCGTGCGTGCGTGCGTGCGTGCGTGCGTGCGTGTGGACGACGTATATGAGCAGTAGCGGGTGTTAGAGGGAAGTGTGTGTGGGAGTGGGGCTGCTAATGTCTTCCCACACACATACACATCTTAAAACACTCTTAAAACACACACACAAACATCAGGCGGGACACACACAGCAGACCAGACTTCAGTCCTGCTGTGACCTGGCCAAGAGGGAATCACACACTCACGCAAACACTGTACACAGCTCTGTCTTCATTCATAAGGACAAATCCTTCCACAATAAAAGAAGTAAGACTCTCCAATATTTTTAATAAATAGCAAAGATTAGAGAAAAGTAAAAAAAAATAAATAAATACAAATGTGTTTTTTTTCTTCCTCTCCCATTATCATCTCACAACCCTTCAGATTTAGATTGTGACCCCTTGGAGGGGCTCGACCCCTAGCTTGGGATTCACCCGACTTAAATACTGAACTACTGAACTGTAAATAAAGTATTTAAAACTAGCTTCACCTTGACCAATAACAGTTAAATGCTGCTTACTGTACACATTGGCAATAATAACAAATTTAATATATAAATGAATACAGGAATACTTTCATATATTATAACAGATAAGTCACAGGGGCCATTTATCTACAGAATGAGTAATTTTACTTTTGATACTGTGATCACATTTTGCCGATAATAGTTCTTTACTTACAGTATATTTCATTTTAAATGCAGGACTAGTACTTGTAATGTAGTATGTTTACATTGTGATTCTGGAACTCTAGACTACTACTGAAAAGTAGTAGGCCTAAAGGCCGTTTTTACAGTTGTGCGCAAACTCCACGCTGTAGCTACGGCGTCGCTCCTACGCCATCGTGACCCTTTCGGAATTCTCGCGAAACTCTTTGTTTACTTGTGCGTTGGTGTGTGCCTCGAGCATGTGTGTGTGTGTGTGTGTGTGTGTGTGGGGGGAGTGGGTGATAGAACAAGGGACAGTGAGAGAGTGACGACAATTGTCTTCGGAGCAAGTTGTGACTCTAGAGGCATAGTGAGAGAAACAATGTGTCTCCCCTGTGCTTTCTGACCACGGTGGGAAATCTGTAGCTCCTTGATTTCATGTTGTTTATGGAGAAGGAGAACCAAGAAATGCAATGCTACCAAGCCACGGCCGAGCAACGTGCGTGGCCGCGAGTTGTAGTTACATTTTTCGAGAGGTGCACGTCAGGCTACAGCGTAGGTCCGGCGTAGACGCAGATGGGTCTGCAGGGGTCTGCGGGGGTACGCCATCGATTCTATGCACGACTATAAAACTGCCTTAACGATAAGCAAAACAGAGATGGTCTTCTCACGAAAAACGACTTCATAAGCCGTTTGTACAAGCAGCAATTTCGACCCATATTTAGGTTTTATTGTCAGGCGGTGCCAAACTCTAGCAGCCAAAGTAGTTATGACAGGAGCAAAGCAGGAAGTATAAGAGCGCCAAACTCAGTGTAAGGAGGTAGGTTGGGGTGGTGGATGGGTCAAGCAAACAGCAAGTTTTTTTTTTCTTTTTACTTTACGAAACAAACAGAACTACATCACGTTCTGTGTCGGGTGTGTAACTGGAAGGAAAGTAATTGAACAAATGTACCGATTTGAACCCAAACCAAAATCTTTTTCTAAACTGAAGTAGTTTTATTGCCTAAACCTTTAAAAACGGCGATCATTACAGCATTAACATTAGGGGTGCAAGATATATTGACTCAATATCGTTATCGCAATATCACGTTGCGCAATATTATATCGAGGGGTGCAAGATATATCGACTCAGTGTCGTTATCGCAATATATCGAAAGTGTCGCAATAAATATACAATATGTTTTTTTATTTTGTGGAGCGCTGCGTCCCGTCTGTTGGCTGTGTGGCTTAGTTGTATTTGATTTAGAGCTTGCTTGAAATGCTATAATCATGTTTCATTGGCCAGTTACCGTGCCACTTGCACATGTTAGTGCACGTCAGCGCACGGGTCCACTACGTGACAAATCCTATGGAGTGTACCATGTGACGTGTGTTCATATTTCAACAGAGTGACAGTGTAAGTGAAGAGATAGCGACAATAAAACGGAATGAATCAGAGAAAGAAAAGTTGTGTCCTCTTTATTTATATATTTTATACTACACAACCAGTAAAACATGTCCTGTTCTGTAGACATGGTCGTTATTTCTTTATTCATGTTGTACCAGTCCAATATGACTGTCAGTTGAAATAAACCTTGTGTGGTAAGAAAACTTGTTTAATTTGTTATGAATCTATTTTGATGCGTTTTCCCATAACTTTTGTAATTTTACATATGTTTAAAAATATTGAAATTAATATCGATATCGCAATATTCATAATCGATATAGCAATATCACATTTTGTCAATATCGTGCAACCCTAATTAACATGTTTAAAAACGCCAACATTACATAATTTGGTTATGAGATATGAGGATGAAAAACTGAAATTTCCTGCCACGGCTAGGGGCGCCTAATTTATTTAACGCTCCTGTGGGTCATATTAGAGGGTAGGAACAAACAACCTATATCATCGTATGGTTTGGAGGACTTGGTGGCAAAACTAATTTTTTGACAAAGGGGTTGACATACATTGAATAATATCAATATCCTTTTGTCATCAGTAGCAATTAGTCATGGTTTTACTTGTATGCTAGTAGAGCCAGACCTATCTCCACCGAGCTGTGTCAGCACTGAAGTATTGCATGGCTACTGCACACTGCTTAACATTCTGATATTGCTCTGGGTTGTTTGAATTTCACACATCGTCTTGGGCGGAGCGATGGCCTGGATGCAGCGATGGTGCCCTTGAAAAATCCTAGTGTAGATTGAGGAGAGGGGGCCTGACATCCTGCGTGTGAGGAGATGTACAGGCTTTACCCCAGGATGATTCTTGTCCTCTGGCTCACCACAGGTTTGATTATTTTATTGTGTTTTATATGTAAACATTCCTATAAATAAAAGTACAAAGTGTAGTTACAAAATATGGTTACAGGCGTAGGGCCATTAGATGTTGCTTCACTTACCACTTATTGTGTGTTTTAGCAATTCTGAGCTGGATGTGAGTTCCATGCAACCATGCCTCGATACAATACTGTACGTTGCTTTACTTGTGTTCTGGATTTAAGAACTGTGTAAAGACCTCTGGTGGCATGTCTGGTGGGGGTACGTGTGTGTGTGTGTGTGTGTGTGTGTGTGTGTGTGTGTGTGTGTGTGTGTGTTATAGTTGAGCGTTGGGGCCCCTGCAGGCTGGAAATGATTGGACGTGTGCCCAACCTGTGCCACACAAGACCAACCGATGGCCTCATTCTCTGTCCCGGGACAATGACTTCATCATCATCAACTTGTTCCTGACTTCCTGTCTCCTGGTGTGGACTGGAATGTTGGGACCCAGCCAGGAAATAAACAAACACATGTGTATATACGTACATACACACTCAGATACAACACTGACAAGGTAAAATGTTGAAATAAATTCAATTCAATTTAGTGTCAATTCACAACAGGAGTTATCTCAGGACACTTTACAGATAGAGTAGGTCTAGACCACACTCTATAATTTACGAAGACCCAATAATTTCCCACGAGCAAGCATTTGGTGCAACAGTGGTCAGAAAAAAAACTTCTTTTAACAGGCAGAAACCTCGGACAGACCCTGACTCTTGGTGGGCGGCCATCTGCCGCTGCCGGAGACACTGATACAGATATACAGATATACAGCAACATAAATACAGATATACAGATATACAGCAACACAGATACAGATATACAGATATACAGATATACAGCAACACAGATACAGATATATAGCAACACAGATACACAGATATAGATATACAGATATACAGCAACATAGATACAATATACAGATAGACAGCGACACAGATACAGATAAACAGATATTAGAGTTGAGCCGGATACTCGGCTGAAACGAGTATCCGGTACGGATAAAGCACTTTTGCCGAGTACGAGTATTATACGAGTAATACGAGTCAATATCTGTGCTCGGGTTGAATAAAAATCTTCATTGGGTAGTTGACTGTGTCTGCGTTCTGTGATAGGCTAGTCGTGACAGCGCCCCTCCCCTACACACATACAGCTCTGCTCACTCACACAGAACAACTCTCTCTGTCTCTGTCTCTCCCTCAGTCACTCAGGTTCGCGGGTCTTTTCCGTTAACGTTGAGGGTTTCTTCAGCTTCAGGTTTGTTTTTTACTTCGGTTTGTAGTACTTACTTATTAACCTGTAGAGTTCTGGTAAACGTGGGGTTTGTTCAGACGTGGTGCTTGGTAGAATGCGACTCGCGTTGCGTCTCTGCCTGTCGGAGATTTTTTTTCTTTTTTAAACCGTCAGCTGGCTCTAAACAGATCTGAAAAACAACGTCGGACTATTTGATCCGTAGAACACAGTCCCCCCGCCCCCCTCTCTCTTTCTCTCTCTCTCTCTCTCTCTCTCTCTCTCTCTCTCTCTCTCTCTGTCTCTCTCTTACTCACACACACACACACACACACACACACACACACACACACACACACACACACACACATACCTGGTGTGGAAATAAAAAAAATAAAAAAGAACCAAAAAAAAAAAAAATCACACTGATCATAAAAAAATTAAAAGTTCAAAAAAGAAAGTTATATTGAGTATGAAAACTCTTGTTCATTACATTTTACTTCATAATTGCAACCGCATATGTTGTATTCATTGTTGCAAAACTTGTTCTGTATATTGTTTGTTTGTTATCGTGATCAAAACCATTGATCTGAAGCTCAATGCTGATGCTGTCATGTAAATAGTTTTCTAATCAGCAATAAATATAAAAATTTCTGATCAACCCATATCAATTGCATGTTTAAAATAACATACTTGCCCACACACTGCCCACTTCCGGGTTAGGCCCCACCCAGTCCGAGTACAGATACAGATACAGATAATTCATATGGTTAACAGATACAGATACAGATACAGATAATGCTGTACTCGCTCATCCCTAACAGATATACAGCAACACAGATTCAGATTTACAGATATACAGCAACCCAGATACAGATATACAGATATGGAGAAATATCATCAGATACATTAAGGGATAAATATGATGAAAAAGTTACCTATAATGTGTTTGACGAAATTCATTTTCATGTTCTGGCAGCAATGAATACCAAAGCTGTGGAAGAAATTGTAACCTGCAGTTCCTTTAATGGCCACTAGAAGAATGAATGTATTAAGGTGAAGGAAAAATAATGTCAATATTTTATTTACACTGTGAGCTCATACAATTCAGTCATGTCAGGTGTCAGGCTGCAGATTGAACGGTCCGTTTGGTGTTTCCTCTCCCTGTTTCTTTGATTTTTTTTTTTTTTTTTTTTTTAAATATGGGTCTATTACAGCACAAACGTGAACTTCCTTAATATAATGACACCATTGTCCTGCTCCGATCACTCCAATACAAGCTGTAGCTGTAGAAACATTTTCAAAGTACTTGCTCGCAAGTTTTCATAAGTTTTACAACGTTTTTATACAGTTGTTTGGTGAATAATGTTGCATTTGGTAGGATAAAATGGTTCAGCAATCTAAAACATGAACAGTAAAATCATAAAATCACTGAGTCACAGCAGATGAGCATCAAAGTACAAGAATCATAGAGGGAGAAATCAGTTGTGGATCCAACTCTTTTAATTGACCAGAATGCAATGCAACATTGGTGGTGGCCTTCTGGGAAATGGACAAAATGTGGTTAATATTGGACCAAAGACATTTTCATGCAGAATAAACTGTTGATATTTATGATCATTTCATCTACAGAGTCACAGATCCACAACGAATTAGCCAAAGCCTCGTTCTTATTCACCATTTCAATCATCACATGCTGTTGGCAGAGAAGACTCTACACTCCACATGTCAACAAGCTTATCACACTTTGATAAGTGTTACAGTAATCACTGAAGATGGTACACTTGTCTTGTGGTGTCTTTCTTTTTCCTGATTAAACCATCCCACTTTCTGGTGACAGATTTAATTTTGCACTCATTACAAAATTTTTCAAAAACCTGATATCTAACTTGTAGGGATGGGTATCGTTAGGATTTTAACGGTATAATTACTCTTACCGATACTGCTTATCGATACGGTACTTTAACGGTATTCTTATCTGCATTGTTTTGAGCAAATTATAGAAATGTAAAATAAATAAATTAAACATGTTTACAGCAAAGGAAACAGCTTTTACTTAAATTACTGCGCTTCTCTCTGATGCTCCGAAAACGGACGTTAGAGGGAACTGAAACATTGCCACACGGGACGCTAGTTAACACTACACTCGATAGCAGGTAACGTTAGCCTACCATTAGCTAGCAGCTGGAGTAAACACGGTTAAAATGCTGACAGCTAAACAGTGTAAAAGTGTGTCTGTATTTCACTGTAGAGGATTGTAACACCAGACTGTAGCTGCCTACACGGAAGAGATGTGTCACCTTTTTCAGCCCTTCTGAGTTTGCACGTATGATTTTAACATAACATTATAGTCATTATGGCCTTTAGAAAAATATTTTTTGTGGAGTTGGGGTAGTGCACTATAGGCCTCTGTGGGGCGGGCTAAGCTTTTGTCCTTAATGGCATTTTTTTCCCCTTACATTACTTTTACTTTTATACTTTAAGTAGTTTTGAAACCAGTACTTTTACACTTTTACTTGAGTAAAAAGTTGAGCTGATACTTCAACTTCTACAGAAGTCTTTTCAAACCCTAGTATCTATACTTCTACTTGAGTAATGAATGTGAATACTTTTGACACCTCTGTGCGTGTACAATAACCACATCTGAATACGCATATTACTCCCGTCCAAAAATTATTGAAAAAAACTCTCTGTTCTGACGAAGCCTCAGCAGACTCATTTACCATCAGAGAGGAAGAAGAAGCCAACTCCACACAATACTTGGCCCGCTCTCTGAAGAAATAAGAATGGCTCCATCCATCCAACAGAGAGGACACTTCCTGTCTGAGGTCATAACTAGCAGGGACTCCATAGATCTCGTGTAAGTAGAAAGGACGCTTCCTGGTGCCGAGGGTCAAAATGAACAGCTATGGATCAAGGAGAGTGGGCACTTCCTGTTTCTGATGGTCAATAACTGAGACTCCAAAGATCCATTTAAGAAAGAGAAACACTTCCTGGCGTCAGAGGTGACTTTGAATGAGTCCATAGGTCACCAGAAGTGGGCACTTCCTAAATTCAGCCCTGCTAGTAGGTTTCATTGATCCAACACACACTGAACAAACACTTCCTGGATACATAGATCTCCTCCAGCTAGAACAGACAGTTCCTGCTGTCAAGTACATCCAAAAGACTCCATAGACCAATGCCAGAGGGCACTTGCTTTATTAATACAGCCATTTTAATGAATTTAATCAAAAAATCAAAATACTATGGTTATTATCACCAGTTATTATTATAACGGACAGCTTGATTTCAGCCTCCAAGTTAAGGCTGATTCATGGTTCTATGGAGGCTCCTACGTAGCCACAGTAAGTGGCCTAAAGTTTATACTTGTGCGTTTCTGTGTGCCTCAATCTCTTTAAGAGAATAGCAGGGCCGGCATGTGTGTGTGTGCGTGTGGGGAGTGTGTGGTAGAGCGAGAGAGAGAGCGATGGGGATTAGCTTCTGAGCTAGTACCGACTCTAGAGTCAAAGTGGGAGAAACAAAGTGTCCCTGTGCATTCAGACCAAGATGGGAAATCTGTAGCAGGAAAAGTTAACCCTCTCCTTGATTTCATGTTGTTTATGGAGAAGGAGAACCAGGAAATGAGTAGGGGGAAATGCAACGCTGCCAAGCCACGGCCGAGCAATGTGCGTCGCCGCAACGTGTAGTTACATGTCTTGAGAGGTGCACGTCAGGCTACAGGGTCTGTGTCTCCACATACCTACTTATGTACCGACAGCATCGATTTAACGCAGAAGCATAAATTGGCCTTAAGTGGTGCTGTTGTATTGGTGAACATGCATAAGCTTGCTGGCATGTAAATGGACTGCATTTATATAGCGCTTTTCTGGTCTTAGCGACCACTGAAAGCACTTTAGACCAAAAGGACAACACACCCACCTGGCACGGCATAACGGCAGGGCGCGATTCGAGCCAACACTAGCCTGTCGAAATGTACGCACCGTACAAGAGTACACATTGTACATGTAACTGTAATCACATAAGTATCTGAATTGAGACACACAGCAAGTGATGGGAATGGCAGAAAGGGGTTAGTGCAGGGCAGGAGGAAGCGGCTGGATGTGAGACAAGGGCCGAGTTGCCAAGAAGTAGGCCATAATCTGATCAGATATTTGATTGGATCAAATCTTGAAAATGGGTTGTTCAAAAGAAGCAGAAAAAAGCATTCTGAAAACCGGCACAGTAGTAAGATGGATTAGCTCACACCTGATGCTTTCCTGAACTGAATGTTACATTTTTCAGGGAGTTTCCAGGGGCCTCATTTATCAACAGTGCGTGGAAACGGTTCTAAACGCTGTCTTACGAAGGAAACTTATGTGCTGAAGTACAACAAAAAAAAATCTGTATTTATCAAACATGCCCAAGCCAATAGTATGCCCATCAGTAATCAATCTTGATAAATCCCACCTGTTCTTAACCACCATGCTCGTTCACAATTAGGCCATTTGCATTCAGAAACGTCTCCATTAACCATATATGGTAACAACACATCCCTTTATCAACCACATAAATGTTCAAGTGTTCCAATAACGCAAGATAAGCCATTGCAGTGTATTTCAAACATTTGTCACATATGTCTATTAAAGGGTTTGACACCAATAAGGCAACTTGTCTGTTTAAAACGAGACAAATGACTCAATGAGTGTTTTCTAATTACAGGAAACACAGGACATACAGTATGTGGATGTGAATTGCTTAATGCATACTGTGACACTCTTAAATGCTTTTTATCTGTAGTATCGCTCTTCTACCACTAGATTCTGTTCGTAATCTTGGCCAGACTTGTGCTTATATTTACAGCCTGCACCAGCAACTACATGGATGAGCAAAGTTCTTACGCATTATCTATGCACACATCTGTGCATATGCACGGTTGATAAATGAGGCTCCAGGAAAGCTGCCTATCGATTATTTTCTAAGGAAATGATTGTGAAATCACAGATGCCATAGATGTGTTACTCATTTGTTGAAATAATTTCTTTGGATCCATGTTTTCCTCATTACATTCCCATCATGAATCACCTCACTGACGGCCTTCCTGTGGCCATGACCCGTTGACTGGGAAATCAAATACTCTCTGAACTTCGGTAGAAGTGGAGGGTGTGCACGGTAAAAAACATCGCCAACATCATCATCGTAAACAAGAATTTTGGTACACGTGAGCAGACACTTTGAAAACAATTTTTTAACGTGTCCCTTTACATGTGTTAGAAATACGGTTCACGGTCAAGATTAGAACTCTGCTGAGAAACGAGTTGGGAGGACAAAAGCTGGGGGAAACACGAGAAAGAGGAGAAGAGACTACAAATAAGACAATAGAAGAAAAGAAGAGGGGATGATGTCAAGAGGACAGAAGGAGAAAGAAGGAGGAGGATTAGGACCACGTGCAAGGCCGTAGCGGACATGGGGTACGCAGAGGGACATGTCCCCCACACTTTCCATGTCGGTGCCTTCTGTCCCCCAAACTTACAACACGCCTGAGTCGATTTGAACGCACCATCAGTTCATTTTCCGGTTGCATCAGTTCATTGATAGACTCATATAGATATAGGCAATAATAAAATCATATATAATAAAAATATAGTATAGAAAAGAATATGGGGAGGAAATAATTAAGATCAGTGTACATGATGGAATAGTGGCATTAGAATGGGCCACAGGCAACCAAATTTGGGCTATTACAGCCTAAGTGTCTCTTGATAAATTGAACTGTGTCATTTTAAATGTAGTCCAATAATATTTGATGGTTTCAGATTAACAAAAAGACCATAGACCTTAGACGTTTTTGCTTTTGGCAGTTAAAGGAATAATGATTCAAATTATTGTCCTTTATTCAAATATCGAAGTTCAAGATTGTTCCCTATGATATAATTGGACAGAAAATACAAATATTCCATAGCTCTGGGGTATCTGAAGAGTGTTTAATTTATTATTAATAATTTTGGTTCCCTATATGGTAATTTATTTTATCAATTACCGCCCTACACTACATTCATTTCATCAATCATAAATGAAATGTATGCAAATTGGAATCTTTGGAGAGACAAATGGGAGAGGATCTTTTTAGTTTTAGACCTCCTCCTGAACAATCTGTACCCCCTCACTTCTGAAATTACAGCTACGCCCATGGCCACATGTGAAAATTGTATTTGAGTTCTGAGATTAAAGTTAATCTGTTTAAGTAATTCTGCTTTAATCTCAGAATTCAAATACCTTTTTTACACTAACCCTAAACCTCTTCCGTAGGGAAAAGATGAAGAAAGAAACGGAAAAACTGAAAAGTTGAGGCGATGAAGGGCTGCAAGGTAAGGATCGATGGGAGAAGGGAGGAGAGGAAGAGATGTTAAGACGGGGAAGCAGAAAAGGGAAGATAAAAGGAAAAGAAAGGGAGGGTAGAAATAAAAAAAGGGAAAGAGTAGAGTGAACAGGATGGAGAGGATGGATGGAAAAAGAAAGGACAGTAGGGGGAAAAGATGGAAGGAAAACAAGAGGAAGAAGGAGACAATATGGACAGCAGGAACAATGGCGAGAAAAGATGAAGACTAAAAGAAGTAGAAAAAGTAAGATGAAAAAGACAAGGAGGAAATAGAGGTGATATAAGAAAGAGAAGGGGAAACGTAAGAGGTGAAGAGGAGAAGAGGAAAGGAAAAGAGAAGATGACAAGTGAGGGAAGAAAGGAAGAGAGGAACAAGAAAAATGGATGAGAAGGAGGGAAAGAAGGGATGAGGAAGACATAGGAAAGGAAGATGGGGGATAGGGGAAGATGAGAACAGAGGGTGAACAAAAGGAATGATAAGAGACGGAATCAATGAAAGAGGGGAGAAACAAGAAGGCCAGGAGGTGAGAGAGATTAGAATAAGGGCAGAGGTAAGAGAGTAGGGAGGAAGAAAGATGGAGAGGTGAGGATAAAGACAGAGGGAGAGAGAAAGATGGACAAGTGAGGATATAGAGGAATACAGAGGAATGAGGGAAGGAGAAGAAAGGGGACAGTAAGAGAAAGGAGACAAATAAGGAAAGAGGAAGAGACCAATGTGAGGAGACGAAAGGAGAAGGTGAAGGGAAGGAAAGAGAAAGAGGGAGAAGATGACAGGAGGAGAATGAAAGAAGACCTCATTGAAGAGCAGATGGACAGAGGATTGGAGGTAGAAGGAGAAAAAGAGGAAGAAGAAGAAGATGCTTTTGTTTCCTTTTAATCAGCCACACACACACACACACACACACAAGGAGGTGATTCTTGGCTGCAGACTTCAAGCAGCAAGAATTATTTACTCGTCTGGAATGCGGAGAGGAGAGTCTGATTTAAATTTAGAGAATGAGAGAGAGGACCACTATGGCAGACTCTGTTGAGTTGTAGCTGGCAGACGCTGCTTGGGTTTGTTGAAGAATGTAATCTGTTCTAGATTACATGACAAACACGGGATATTACCATTAAAAATTTGCTCTTCATTACTGTAAAATAATACCTTCTGTCTGCCAGGATGCATCTTTTGCTGATATTTGGTCGTGACCCCTTAAAATGAAGCACGGTCTACTTGTAACGGAGTACTTACAGTTGAAAGAGTAATCCATTTTGGCACTGCACTCCTGGAGCATTGTCAGACTCACAAAGGACAGTTTTAATAAAAAGGATCAAAATCGATGCAACAGAACCAGAAATGCTGTCTTTTTTATTCGATACATTCTTCCCTACAACTCAACGCCTATTACCCACAATGCAATTTGACTGGCGACAATTTGATTGGAGATCGGGGTGTGTTGTTTTTTGGCTTCGAGGTGCTAGCCTCAATCAGAGATGAGGAGCTACAGATGTGTTAAACTCACATCTTTCTAGTCTTGCTTTGCCAGACCTTCCTCCACAGCGCTGCGGAGGAAGGTCTGGCTAATCCACACAGCATTCTGGGATGGGAGAAAAACATTCTCTGGTTTATTGGCATTTCTTTAAACCAGGGGTCTCAAACTCAACTTACCTGGGGGCCGCTGGAGGTAGAGTCTGGGTCAGGTTGGGCCGCATCAAGTATTACACAAAAAAAGTGTTTCAAGTATTCCAAAAAAAGGAGCACAACTGATCCAATCTTCTTTATTAACACTTCTTCAACATGAATATTTCTTCTGAATATGAACTGTTCCTCTGAATTTGAACATTCCTTTCTGAACATCCCATCCTTCTCCATGAAGGCTTTCACTTCTGCTCTCAACTCAAAAAATCTCTTCAAGACATTTCCCCTACTGAGCCAACGTACCTCGGTGAAGTAGAGCACATCCTCATATTCTGACTCTATTTCCTCCAAAAAGGCGTGGAACTGCCGGTGCTTTAAGCCCCTAGATCTGATATGTTTGATGCATTTCACAACAACAGACATCACATTGTCAAACCTCAGGCATTTGCCGCAAAGGGCCTGCTGATGGATAATGCAGTGCAGAGCAATGGCCTCCTCCACATTCTACTCTTCAAGTTTTCTTTGAACAAGTGCCACCAGTCCATTTTTCCTTCCTGTCATTGATGGTGCTCCGTCAGTTATTCAAGCAAACCTCTTCCATAGCAAACCGGCATCCTCAATAGCACCACACAGCTGGCAGAATATCTCCTGAGAGGTGGTCTGACCATGCATTGGAATCACAGCGAGCAACTCCTCGATCACTTCAAAATTGTCGTCAACAATTGTCAAGAGAGACTGAATATGCACAAAAACGTTTTGCTATCTCACGCAGTTGATCATATATGTTTTCTGACAGATCAGAAATGCGCTCTGCCACTGTGTTAGCTGAAAGGCTGATGATGCTAAAATGACCCTTATTTTCCAGACAGACTTTACTTGCAGCTAGTAACTAGGGCTGTCAAAATAAAAGCGTTAATTTCGATTAATTAATCTGAGAAAAAATAACACGTTAAAACAAATAACGCCGATTAATCCATTCCATATTGAAGTTTGACCCGGAGCCGTTCTAGCCACCATTCGACTGTAAAATGAAGGAGGGAGACAAGAATGTGCTGCCTGGATCATTGATTGGAATTGATTTACTTATACAAATTTTCTTTCTGAATAGGGTTAGGTACCAAAATCCGGTGCTAATACGGCACCTGTGCCTTAACGACCGGTATCTACCAGACCAAATAGCAACGCAGATTTCGGCGCCTCATTTCGGTGCCACTGATATGGCTGCGCTTCTCTCGGATGCTCTGAAAACGGATGTTACAGGCAACAGAAACATTGCTGCACGTGACTCTAGTTAACACTATACTCGACAGCAGCTAACGTTAGCCTACCGCTAGCTAGTAGCTGGATTAAACACGGTTAAAATGCTGACAGCTAACGCTAAACGGTGTAAAGTGTGACTGTATTTCACTGGGATGTAACAGTCTGCAGCTGCCGTTGTCAGAAAAACACAGACGGTGCGTTCACTGAAACTGGTAACCTACAGCCTCATGGTGCATTCAAAGTTATTGTTAAATGCCCTTTTCCCATCTGGTGGTTGTTTTTGTCGTTCAACAGCAATTTACTAGTGAAATAAGTTATTATTATAGTTATTACATTATTATTAAATCATTTAATTTTGATTTAATTTAATGTCGCCGACTGTTGTTTAGTACCCTTTTTTTTTTTTTTTTTTTCTTAACTTTCTTAAAAAGTATCAGTTCAGGCACCGTTAAGGCACCGGGCAAAAATTATGTATGCGATTAATTTAGATTAATTAATCACAGAGTACATAATTAATTAGATTACATTTTTTTAATCGATTGACAGCCCTACTAGTAACATGCACTTTTTGATGAACTCGCCTTCCTTGAACGGCTTTCCGGTCTTAGCAATCATCTCACTCACCACGTAGCTAGCGTCGACTGCTGCTTCATTCTCTTTGTTTGCTTTCTTGAATAAATCTTGTTGCCTCAATAGACATTTTTTAAGATTGGCGACCCGGTTCTTTCTCTCATCTCTCTGGTATTGTGTATACTCCTCAGCATGTCTAGTTGAGTAATGACGTCTGATGTTATATTCCTTGTACACCACAACTTTCTCTGTGCATATGAGACATATAAGGATGCCCCTGTGCTCAACAAAAAAATATTCCGTCTCCCACTTTCCCTGAAATTGCCTCTGCTTGTCGCAAACCTTTCTCTTCACGGCACGTTTTGAGAGAGACATGACTGGAACTGGGTGATGGCATATATTTTCCGTCACCACGGAACACGTTTCAACCAAGTGACTAACGTTGATACTTCCCCAGGTACTTCAAGGGTGGCTAGTTTGACAACTGTTGACAACAAACGCTGATGTCAGGAGACTAGCTATGGTAGCCCATAAGTGACAAAAGCAACGACAAAAATGTGCGTTTCAGATCAACATGAGGGCCCCACTAACACTAAACTTTGATGTCAAGTAGGAGCCACAAAATATCATCCCGCTGGCCTCAATTGGCCCCCGGGCCGCAAGTTTGAGACCCATGCTTAAACCAATCACAATCATCTTGGGCAGCGCTAAGCGCCAGACGGAGCAACGGTGCCGCTGCAAAATAGCCTCAGGAAGGAATTTGTTTTCGTGGAACGTGTACGTTCAAAAGTTGTTTTAGTCGTGCAACGGAAAACTCTGGACAGATAGTCTAGCTAGCTGTCTGGATTTACCCTGCAGAGATCTGAGGAGCAGTTAACCATAGTCCTCAGAAATCCACCTTAGTTTAGAACATAAACACAAAGAAAGAGGAAGGTGACGGAAACCCGGCTGAAAAGAAGGACATCCGGCGGAATTTCTGGCGGCACCGGAGCAATCCCAGAAGTGAAACATTGTGCATAAAGACTAACATCTTTCTAACTCCACACCTCCAGATGTACTCACATTTTAAACTTGTCGTCAGACCCAACCGTCGGTCAACTCCGTTTTTAACATGTGCAGTATCAACAAATTCTCACTCCTATCACGTTAAAAAGCGACCCTTGGTTAGGGGCCTTTGGTGCTTGTTACTGACACAAAAAGCCTCCTTTAGCGACATATTTAGACATGCTTGGTCGGGACTCTTGGCGTCACTTTGGGGTAGAACAGGACAGTTAGGTTTAGGAAAAGATGGTAGGTGGAGTTACAAAATGTACATTTCAGTGACACGCGGGACAAGAACAGGACACGAACCTCGGTCTCCTGGGTGAAAGTCCTGGGTTGTTTGACCCATCCACCACCCCAACCAACCTTTTTAATCCAGATTACTACTTGCTGCCATTGTCTCTCTTGCCAAATTGCGCCAAAATAACGAGGATGCATGGATGTACGTTGTATGGAACCCATACAACATTCTCCACAGGTAACATGAATGATTACTTTCATTGCATTTGGCTGTTCAATTTTATAGCATTTGAATTTTTTTTTTTAATGGTTTCGAAAAAGTATTCTGACTAAACTTTGACATACCAGTCTGCGATTATCTAGTCAACATCCTCTGATCTTAACTATTAAAAAAATAATTCACAATTTCTGCTTTGTTTTAACTCAAAAATTAGGTATAATATATAAATTAGGTTTATTGACCATCATAATTTTTTTTAAAAGCTACAAAGGCATCGAAAAAAGCTCCAAAAACTTCGGAAAAAGCGCCAAAAATTCAATTTTGACCCAGAAAGACAATAAATTCATGGTCAATGGGAAGACAACATCGGTGCGTTCCATACAGATGCTAAAAGGGGGATTTTTGCATTGCTATCTGACGCTGAGAACCACTGACCAAGCGTCAATATTTGACGAGTTGGAAGTGAGAATGGGTTGGCATTATACTCCCCAAGACGTGGAAACTGACTTTTGGTGTGTCCCCCCCTTTAAAGTGTACATGAAGTCAATGAAATAGAGATTTGTTCTTCTCAGACTGTTTCATGTGAAGTATTTTAGAGGCCCCAAAGAGGTGAAAATATCCAGTATTTCATACGGAAAAAAAAGCAAGAAAAATACTTTTTTTTTTCTTTTCTTACTTATCCAACCCAACCTCAGCTTGGGAACCACTGTATTAGAGGTTCCATTTGTTAGCAAAGTGCCAGATGAACCTAATGTTGGAATAGCATGAACATTGTCAGAAGAGTAAGGAGACTTTCCCTCCCTTGGATATGTAGCATTATTATATTTATTGAATGTCTTTTCATGAAATGCTTCTATGCTCTTGAAAGTGAAAGAATAAAACTGGCATTTGCCCTATGCCGACCTTACACCAAAGGACTTTTCACGCGATTCCACTGTCGCTGACTAATGTCCAATATCTGAATGAAATCCTGAGAGTCTTGCTAGAGTCGGGGCGCTCTCCCGTCGTCTCAATCGTTTAGTGTAAGGTGGTCATAAAACTCAGTCCCAGTCAGTCTTTTTCCCATCTGGACGTTCAGACAAAATCAAACGTGTTTGATATCATCCTAAGTTTTAAGTCTTGGTAGTGAAGTTAAATCACGTGAACATTGTCAACAACCAATGGGCATGCTCCCTCCAGCACCAAACAGGAAGCAGCAAACGGCTAGAGCCGGTATTGTTTATGGTTGCTATGGTGCCGCGCTAAGCTAAACGCTAAAGTGGCAAAGTTTCTGATTTTCAACCCTTCTGAAGCATGTCATCCAACGGGAGTTTTACCGGCGGATAAACACAGACCTCCGGGTACTGGAGACATTCATCTGCATGTACGGCAGAAGAAAAAATCAGCAAACTTTCCCTTAAGTTACCCGCTAGCGGTAGCTAGCTAGTTTAGTTACATTTTCTAAAAAAATAAATCTAGTTGTAGTCTTGCAATGCGTGACCCTGCAAGATCCCCTTGCGTCTTTGACGTTAGATGTGAGATGGTGTCAGTCTTTTTAAAGTCTGTTCAGAGTCTTGTAGTCATTACTCAAACTCACAAGACACTAGTTGTGGGTCATGGGGGTCATGGAACTATGTATACACCTTATTAAATCTCCTAACACAGGGACACATGCTGAATGAAACTTAAGAAAAGAGTCCACATCAACTTTTAATCTCTTAAACATATATATTTTTTGAAGAGCTTATCCTGATTTGACTTGAGTTTATTATAGGCTACTATAACTGATTCTTGATTTTGTTTACATCGCTATAGCTGATTTTTTTTTTTATCTACGTATGTTATTTAAAAATCTAATACAATTGATCAGATTTTATATTAGGCTTTAGCATTTGTTGATTTAAAATTTTTTAAGCACTTTTTAAAACTTGGTTGGTAAGTGCTCAATAAATAAAAGTAGTGTTTATATTTGTGTAAAATTCTAAAAAAAAAAAAAGTGGCGGAGAGACAAAATAAATCTAATATAGAGGAGTATATTACACTTTGGTCCATTGTAAATATTCAGTGACAGAGTCAGGCCTTCTTTTCATTAACTGACCTAAACTGCAATTAAATCAACGTGGAGACACCAATTAGTCAAATAGTTTTCAAATAAACGGTGTATTTTACAGAATTCAGTCTTTTACAGAAGCACACACACAGTATCAATTCATTGCAGCGGTGGAATGTAACTAAGTACATTTTCTCAAGTCCTGTACTTAAGTACGAATTTGAGGTACTTGTGCTTTACTTGAGTCTTTTCTTTTCATGCCACTTTCTACTTCTCCTCTACATTTCAGAGATAAATATTGTACGTTTTACTCCTCTATATTCATCTGACAGCTTTAGTTACTAGTTACTGTACATATTAAGATTTTTGCACACAAAACACATTTAGTTTATAAAATCTGATGTTTTTATTATAAATGAAACTAGTCAACAATATAATGGCCTACAAGTCCAATACAGGACTTTTATTTGTAACAGAGTATTTTTACAGTGTGGTATTAGTACTTTTACTTAAGCAAAGGACCTGAATACTTCTTCCACCACTGATTCACTGTATGCCATTATTAACATTCCTGCTGGACAGACACCAAGTACAAAATAACTTTACAACACTGACATCTAGAGGATGGACACAGTAAGTGCATGCAGGCTGGTCACTGAACTGCAGTAAAGGCCGTTAGTAAATAGTTTTCAGTTGTTTCTGATCATCTGGCTTGTGTTCATTTACCAATAAAGTGTGTATTTCGCCTTTATCAGAAACAACATTTCTTTCCTCTGGAATCACATGGACGTATCTCTATGTCGCCGTCATAAGGCCGAGTTATTAGCATGTTCAAGTTCAGTGTGAGATGTGGATAGACTAAGGGGCCCTATTTTAAGCCCACGGTGTGAAGCGCCTGGCGCAGGTGCGTTTAGGGCGTGTACGAATCCACTTTTGCTAGTTTAACGGTGGAAAAAAAGGGTCCGTGCGCCAGGCGCAGGTTCAAAAGGGTTGTACTTAGTGTCTTAACATGCAATAAACCAATCAGAGTGTCATCTCCCATTCCCTTTAAAAGCCAGGCGCATTTGTACCTTGGCATATTGCTATTATGATGGTGGATTTTCTAAGCAGGAAGGAGAGATTTTCAGGAGAAGAAACTGATCTGCTCGTGAAAGTGCGCGAGCAGATCATATATGGCGCAAACACTATGCCACCAATACTCCAAGAGGTAAAGCAGGCGTTAAAATAACAATGAAGTGCTGCGTTATTGACTTTAGACCAGGTTTTTGTTGGTCAATTGCGCGTTTACTTTCCGCTGCCTCAAGATACTAGCAATACGCCAAGAATTCACCTGAACGCACCTCCCGGTAGCGATATTACGAATCCCACTATGGCCACGCCAAGACCCGCCCTTCAATAGCATTCACACACTACTATTGGCCAGGCGTCCATGCTTACATGTACAGGTCCTATCCCCTGACCAATCCCCTAACCCTAACCTTAACCACTCGAGGTCAAATGCCTAACCCCAACCAATCGATCTGCTTCGTAGGGCGGGTCTTGGCGTGGCCATAGTGGGATTCGTAATTTTGCCTCCCGGTAAGACCAGCACGCCCATGAGCGCACAGATGGGCGCGGGTGCATTTGCTATTTAAATGACGCGGGCGCTGGACAGGAAATTGACAACTGCGTCGGTCTTAAACTAGTGCACTGCGCTGCACCAGGTGCAAGATAGGGCCCAAATACAGTAAAACGTTCATTTGTCATTCCAACTCTAAGAATATGCAGTTAAAAATTAAACAATGTCAATGACCATGTTCAAATCCAGTGAATTTAGCAGAGTAACACTTTTCATCTGATTCGCTTGCTCATGTTTGCTTTGGTAAAGATGTTTCGCCATCTAAACATAAGCAATCGCACCCTCTTTTGCGCAGTGTTTAATACATAAAATGCTTTTCAATTGAAATACTTTTCTATCGAAATACTTCTCACTGTTTGTTCCCAATTGCTTCATGTATATCTGTTTTCATTCAGAGCCGTAGATATTTAAATGTGAACGCTTAGTACTCATTAAGGCTAATCAAATCAGTGTACGCAAAACCTTTAAGAGCATAACGTATTGTGATATTGTTTCAATACTTTGTGATAATGTTTCAACCAGTCAAAATGTCTTCACACAAACTTTCACCTTGGAAAAAAAAAATTTCTGAGAGCACAAATGCAATATGTGTACATGGTGAAGCTGAAGAAGTCACAGGAGGAAACACCCCCAGTATGATAAATATTTGGAGACAGATTTTATTATGATTTGATTGAGCTGTTTCTACATGTTCAAATGCACGACCCCCCAACCTCCCAAAATAAGTTTAGAAAAGTTAAAACGTTGGTCCTGAGGAGAGTCTACAGCAGACAGACACAGCGGTGGGAAGGAAAGGAGAGATGCTGCTGCAGCACCCTCACCCACAGGTGGCTGACATACAGATATTAGATTAGATAGACTTTATTGATCCTAAATTGGCTACAGCAGCAAAATATTAGACACACAGCACACAGAGAATATACGAGAACAAATAAATAGAACAGAATACAATAACTACTAATCAAAAATAAAGAAAACAAATACAAAGCAAAGAATGTACAAACGTATATCCAAGTGGCGAATAAAACTGTACAACCTACTTAAATAGTATTTATAAAGATGTAAGTATAACCAATGTTTGTGCAAGTTGTACGTGGTGCAGTATTGTGATGTATATGAGTCTAATCTAACACTCAGTGATTTATTGCCCAGCCCTCTTTTAATAATTCATTATTAATGAATGCTAGGGCCTAATTTCCACTTTTCAACACACACATTCAAATTGGTCCCAGTGATTGGCCCCTATTTTAAACAATAAAGAATGTAAGTTTACTATCTTTCTTGGAGAATTTATCATTATGATCAACTTAATTATTTCCCGGATGTATCACTGTAGTCCCTAAATGTATGTAGAAATGCAGGAAATGGGATTCAAATTGAAAACTTTTTTTGGCGGAGGACCCCCAAACTCTGTTTTGATGAATGACTACTTCCATTGATTTTTGAGTTTTATTCAATTCCATAGCATTTCAAAAATCGGTTTAGATGGTAAACAGCATCATGACTAAACTTTGACATATACTTCTTGCAAACTCAAAAAATTAGGTATGCCATTTAAATTAGGTTTGTTGAGCATGAATTAAATTTCTTTTGAAAAAAGTGACAAAGACGTTTAAAAAAAGACCCAAAAGGACAAGTTCATGGTCGACGGGGAAGACAAGACAAGGGTTAAAAAAGTTTTGGCCGAATTTGTAAAAAGAAAAACTACAACTCCCAGCGTCCCACAGTGACACAACAACAAACGAGAGGCAGGCAGCAGCTGGGAGAGACGGAGACAGGGCAGACGGTCTGCGTAAAGAGAAGCAGAAAGAGAAGAGACCGGGCGCGAGAGGTTTTCTTCCATCCATGGGGGTTTCCACCGCAGCACAGGCGGACAACTGACGGAGAGAAATCCGCTCGAACATGGCTAAAAACCAGGAAGTGGAGCGCATCGCGAAAAAGCTGGATAAAATGGTGCACAAGAAGAACACGGTGAGTGCAAAAACACGCTCAGTTGCTGCATCCGCACAAAGCACGCGATCAGGTGATGGGCTCTACCTTTAACTGCTGAGAGAGGGAACATTCTGGAAACACGCACGGTGGGTTTCAACTGGGCTCTGTGGACGAGCATTTCTACATTATGCTCATAATGTCACACATAACCAGGCGGCTGCTTCTGGTTTTGCTGGTGTCTGTGTGTGAGAGACAAGTTTGGCAATAAATCACTGCAGCTATTGGTCAAAAAGCAGCCAATTAAATCCCACACACCTTGAATCAATTATCTTGTCAACTCACTGCAGAGTGTAGCCTATTAACTACTAGCAGCAGTGGAAGAAGTATTCAGATCCTTTACTTAAGTACAAGTACTAATACCACACTGTAAAAATACACTATTACAAGTAAAAGTCCTGCATTGGAAATGTTACTTAAAGGTATGTGAGAATCATCAGGAAAATGTACTTAAAGTATTAAAGGTAAAAGTACGCTGAAAAATTCTCCCATTTTCTAAACTGGAAAGGATCCAAACAGTTGTGTGTTTAATGGTCTAATCATTCCAGCTGGACTTGTAGGCCCTTAGATTGATAGGTGGTTTAATTTATAATAAAACATTGTGTTTTATAAACTACATGTGTTTTGTGTGCAGACATTTTAATTTGTAAAGTAACTAGTAACTAAAGCTGTCAGATGAATGTAGTGGAGTAAAAAGTACAATATTTCTCTCTGAAATGTAGCGGAGTAGAAAGTGGCATGAAAAGAAAAGACTCAAGTGAAGTACTAGTACTTCAATATTTGTATTTAAGTACAGTACTGGAGTAAATGTACTTACTAACATTCCACCACTGACTACTACTAAAACAGAGTCAGCTAAAAAGAATGTCATACCTCTATAGGCTATTTTATTTTATTTTATTTACTTGTAAGTGTAGTTTTCACATATACTAGCATCTGGTCAGTGGAGCATGATACTTCAACATGTGCCCAGGAAGGTTCTTTAGAGTCTGTACTATTTATTATACTGGAGAAAGCAGATTGAGTAATAAATCAAAAGAGAACATATACAGATTTTTTTTATTTTAAAAATGTATCTTATAACACTAGAAAAGCTTGGGGCAGTTCCGTTCATAAGCGGATAAATTTAGCCTTCATCTATGTTGAATTAAATAATTACCAGCAAGGTTGTTAGATGGTAACATTAAAAAACTTAAATAATTTAAAGGTCACTTCTAGGCATGTTTGACGACATCAAACGTCTGCTTTGAATTATAATTATAATTTTAGCCATTGGACAAAAGATGTCTCCCTGATGAATACATTCTCAGTACAGGAGGCTTCAAGTGTCTTCATCACGCTTGTG
The DNA here is from genome assembly GCF_008315115.2 of Sander lucioperca. Taxonomy (NCBI): domain Eukaryota; kingdom Metazoa; phylum Chordata; class Actinopteri; order Perciformes; family Percidae; genus Sander; species Sander lucioperca. Next base: position 3,867,364 of record NC_050184.1, on the reverse strand, counting down.
TTAGTTGCATGTTGAACCGTGTTTGGCTCCAAACTACAGTGGCACTCATAAGTTTATGAACCCATGCTAAAGTCGACTAAAAAGAGGAATAAAAAATCATCTTTTGGAAATTGATGTTAATGCCTTAATTAAAAAAAAAAGAGGAAAAATCCAATCTTAAAGGACACACATTTTCTTTGTGAATGAATAATGTACCATAAATAAATGTTCTTAAAATACAGGGGGCATAAGTAAGTACACCCCTATGTTAAATTCCCATAGAGGCAGGCAGATTTGTATTTTTAAAGGCCAGTTATTTCATGGATCCAGGATACTATGCATCCTGATAAAGTTCTCTTGGCCTTTTGGAATTAAAATAGCCCCACATCATCACATACCCTTCACCACACCTAGAGATTGGCATGGTTTTATTTCAGTTAACCTAATAGCTGGTTTGATTTGCATTGAGAGATGATTTTATGGAAAGTACCCCATGCCAATCTCTAGGTATGATGAAGGGTATGTGATGATGTGGGGCTATTTTAATTATTTTAAGGTTGGATTTTTCCTTTTTTTTTTTTAAATTAAGGCATTAAGATCAATTTCCAAAAGATTGTTTTTTTATTCCTCTTTTTAGTCAACTTTAGCATGGGTTCATAAACTTATGAGTGCCACTGTACATGTAGTTGGGATGTCACAAAATCATGCAGGTCTTATGGCGTGTTCCAGGCAACCTGTAACTCATGTTTTCACAACCTTCTACCCATGAAAGTGCCCTGGAACGGCATTCAAACCCTAACTTACCACCCGTGAACTCGTACCAGATCGTTGTACTCCCAGTTACAGTTTTTAACGTCACACACACATAAACAACAATGGCGACCCCTGTTGATGCTGTACAGACGCTGGTGATTAACGGTGAGAAATAGAAATAAATAGACATAAATAGGCAACGTAAAGTAATTGTAATCAAAATAATACACATACGATTGTGTACTACTACAGGTTATGTTTATTAAAATGAAGGCCAAACTATGTCGCCGACTAGAAATTGCTAGTATCAGCTAGCGCTAGCTAACGTCAATGTTAGGTAGCCGCTAGCTTGTCGTGACTTTGCCTGGAACGCTACCAAGTCGTGTCGTGACTTGGAAGTCGTAACTTACGGGCTAAAAATTGTGTCTGGAACGCCGCAGCCCCCTTTGGCCCCCATATCCGTCTTCGCGAGAGGGATAAAAAGGCGCACAGGAAACATAAACCTGGAAAAAAATTATAGACGACCCCGCCAAATCACAGACATGTTGATTTGCACGGGAATTATATTATCACAGGACCTCGTTGTTCGGCAAAATATGGCAGGTCATTTGCGGGGGTATTTTTACTCGACAAATTACAGACAGGTCCGATCCGCACGGGATTAAGATCACAGACCTCTGTAATTATTACAAGTGACTAGAGGTCACCAGGTAGTACGTGAAGTTCAAATATCTCTGTGGAGAATATGTGAAGATGACTGAGGTAATAAATCAAGTGAGAATTAGGCTCATTTTCTCATAGACCTCTATAGAAACAGACTTGTTTTTGGAGCCAGTGGAGTCGCCCCCTGCTGGAAATTAGTTAGAATGCAGGGTTAAGGCACTTCCACTCTTTTTTTTTTTTTTTTTTACAGTCTGTGGTATGGACACTTCTTTGTCCTCACTAAGTGATATATTAATGAGAATGTCCAGTCTTAACAGTGAGCAAGAACTCCACCCAGAGAAAGCTCCACTCACTAAAATTCATTCTTGTGGTTCCATCATTGTCGTGGTAACCTTAAGTATACATTGAACAATTGTCTCAGGGCATCTGGGTGACAGCTGCTCAGCTGTAGGTGGCCGTCTTGGGAAGAAACCATAAATCTTCATGTGAAATGCAAAAAGCCACCTTGACTTTATTGGTTAAATGACTGATGCCCACTGAAGCAAATCTGTCACTTTGAAAACTCCATTTAATGGACACAAATTTGGCGGAGACAGATGCATTGTCATTCCTGTTCAACAGACGCACATTACTATTATTGCCAGATTCCTCCTCCTCCATCCTAAATGTGGGGAGTCAACCTCGATGTGATAGTTTCCATTTATTGTTCTGTCTACAGGATGGAGCTCTCGACCTTTTGAGGGAACTAAAGAACATCAAGATGTCTCTGGAGACCCTGCAGGTAATTACCTCCACCGCTCCGCCATGTTACCGCCACCGCTAAGTGCTCCTACAGTCAGACACAAGATTAGTTATCACTGCACTACACAGTCTGTTAAAGTGAGGCTTGGACATCCACCACGCCTGGCATGTCAAGATTCCAATGTAAAGTGCAGGTTCCTTAGACATTGGTTTAAACAGGCTTTCTTAAATGCTAAAGAATTTTCCAGAATTGTTAAAAAATAGCAACTTAAAGGTGGTGACACACCAAAAAGACGGCCGACCGTCGGCAGAAAAGCCAGTCGGACTGATCAGTCATGAAAATGAAAACCGGCAGCTGATTAGACGAACGCGTCACGTGGTTCTTTTTCCTCCAGAAATTCACAGCCAGACTGTCATGGCGGCGTGTTCAGAATACGATCTCATATTGTACTAAAATAATTCACCAAAACGTGTTTCTGAAAATTTTAAGCGAGAAATAGGCCATGCAGTTGCTGAATCTGTCTTCGTTTCAGATTGACAAAGGTCCGTTTAAAAGATTTTCGTCAGATTTTTAGAGGCTCATCCTCTCGCCATTTACGGGTGAGTCCCGGCTGCCCTGTCTCCCGACTGAACATGTCGGGTCGGCCGAAATGAAGGCCGACAGCTCCTCCGGATGACGGCATGGGACACACCGAACAGACTCGAGTCACCGACCTCGCCAGACGGTCCAACGGCCGATTATCGGCTTGGTGTGTCTCCTCTCTAACAGGTGTAATGGGTTAATTCCTCCTCTGGCTGCGGTGATGTAGAAGTGTACTCCAGGCTGTATCCATACAGTGTGACATCCCTGCTGTGTGGGGTTACAGGTGCAACAGCGCATACAGTGAAACATCATCTTGTCAGACTGGTATTAAGTTACTCTTTAGGTAGGACTGTAACAATATAAACATCGAAATTGTTTAATACACCAGATACTAGTTCACATCGAGTTATACATCTGTCTACAGGATCAGCTTTGTTCCGGTTTCATTTTCTACCTTCCATGTTTGTGTATCCTTGTGTCTACATGTCTGTGAAAACAGAATGTATTGCACAAGGCATGCAGCTGCATGCACTCTTCTGTGCAACAGCACTTAGAGTCTCTGAATTGTCTACATTACGACACCTGGTTTTTTAACAGGGTAGATGCCTAACTTTCCCCTACAGAGCTTGTGCAGTCTACGGAAAGATAACTGGTTAAAGTCAAACTGAATTTTGAATTCACCACATTTTTTGTGAAAGAAAATCCAAACTAAAATGATTCTGCAGCTATTGTGAATAATTGTCCATGTTTCAAAGGAGGATGAAACCATTTTGGACATATTTGTTGAATCGTGCTTCGGCCAAATTCCACCAGGCGCATCTGTGCTGCGTTCCAGTGCTGCCTCTGCCAGAAATTGGGGCCATTGGAGACACTGCTTGTTACTCCATCATGCAGAGCGTCCCAGAAGCGTGCGAGAACAATTTACCAAAAGACCTCTTACAATATCGTATATGTCTTCTCTACAGCACGATGGACGACGAGAGATTTGTCTTGGAGGTGGAAAAACACAAGATATTAACGTTGTACAACACCACAGATCCTTTTTAGAAGGACAACGGCAGAAAAGAGAATTCATGGAGTTTAACTGCAAGAGTGATTAGAGTGGAATGTTGATACTAGCTAATAAACACATGATTGTGTACTTGTAGAGAGCCTTTCAGTGAGTCGGACAGTACGCTTCTGAGACGCTCCCGGTGTGGCATGGCACGTGGCGGGGGACAGAAAAAAAACGCGACGAGAACGTATATACCTCTCTATAGCCTACAGATGTTCATACAACCTTTTTGAGCAAGCCCACATAATTCTGGTTACCATTAAGACATCTGTCCCTTTACACATGGGAGGACCCATTGAGCTATTGAGTTTGTATCTTACTCTGAGAAAGTAAGTCACGTTAGTAATGATTTCTACTGGAGAAGTATGAGTCTGTGCAGGATATTCTCAAGGACTTCGTTGACTCAATTACTTTAGCTTCATTTTTATTTCAGCACCTGCTGAGTCACCGGCAGCTCGCACATGCTCAGTGCTGTGTTCATCCAGCATTCAGGAAAGAATTAGCATCAGCTGTCTCTCTTTCACAGCAATTGTCCTGTATTCTCAGAACTCAGAGTAGCTAACCTGTGGAGTCCAGACAGAGTCATGGATTAGTGTAGAGAGTACTCAAATCACAGAAGGGGCTATAACAGCTATAGGGGGGCCCCCCCTCAGTTGGAACCTAAAATGAACGCTACTGGAGAACACTACTGTGGGGGGTAGTATCGCGGCAGAAGAATAACTTTCATTTTTTCTTTTTTGGTAATTACAACTTTGACCAAATTCGTCAAAACAAACACTAAGGATGTATTTACTGATTTCTTAAAAAAAAAAACTGGGCTTCTCTCTCTCTCTCTCTCTCTCTCTCTCTCTCTCTCTCTCTCTCTCTCTCTCTCTCTCTCTCTCTGTTTGTCTAATCTTGTCTGTCTGTCTAATCTTGTCTGTCTGTCTAATCTTATCTATCTATCTAATCTTATCTATCTATCTCTGTAGTCCACCAGAGTTGGGATGTCGGTGAACGCGGTGAGGAAACACAGTTCAGAGGAAGAAGTTCAGACTCTGGCCAAAGCTCTCATCAAGTCCTGGAAGAAACTGCTGGGTAAGGGAGGGTGTGTGATGTGTGCTCTGGTACTTCTATCTTTGTGAGGACCCAGAGTTTTAGCCCACAAGAGTGAGGACAAGGTTAGGATTTTGGTGGTCATTATGTCAATGACAAGTACAGACGTACACGTGTGTGAATTAGGGGTTGAATTATTATTTTTATTAATGTTAATTGTTTGTTCTATAAAATGGTAAAATAGTGATGATGTCTATCACAAGTTCCCGAGAGTCCAAGAAGACATTCTCAAATGTCTTGAATTGCGAGACCAACCGCCCAAATCCCAAAGAGATTCAATTTACGGTGATATCACACATTAAAAAGTAGCAAATCCTCACATTTTAGAAGCTGGAACCAGAGAACGTTTGGCATTTTTCTTGATCAATGATGTAAACAATGGACTCCTCAACAATATTGTTGATCAGTTTTGTCAATGGCTACACCCTCCACCACTCCCCCCACACAGTGACATGATGGCATGCTAAATACAGTAACATGATATCATGATACAGGTGAACCTGCAGTCAAGCATTCTTTGGCCTATGGATGAGAAAGGTAATTACTGAATTGACCGAATATAAGACAACCTCGATAATAGGACGACCCCTCCCTTTTCAAAATTCTTCTTTTGGAAAAATACTTTATAACGACCAAATCTTGTTTTAACAAAAAAAAAATGTTTTTATTTGAAATGAGTCCCTCATTTTGGTTTTTCAATCACATATTTACACATCCGCCGGTCAATCTTACGGAAGCGGCCAGTTTGGGGACCACGGAATGCTTTCCTTCGCTTTCTCTCAGGCGGTTGTTTGACAACATCGCTGCAATTATCACCATCGTCTTAAAGTTACCATCCACACTTCTTGTTAAATGGGTGTTGGGTTGGTAGATATGGTATGACTGTATTAGGAATGATGTACGTATTTAAGATGGGTGTCTCACTGGGGTGTCGATCAGAACACAAAGGAGTCGATGCAATTCAATCCAGAACTTTACTTGAGGTGTTGAAGGATTAGCACAGCAAAGCAAAGCACAATAGGGTACACGGTTTGGTATGTACCAATGGCTATATGTGTCTATAGTCATCTATGTGTAGGTGATTAGGAATATATTTGTTTTTGTGTGTGTGTGGTCTGAAGTAAACAAAAACAAACAAGAAATAACATGTCTAGTTCATTTGTTTGCTAACTTGCTACTTTGGAGCCGCTTTGTTGGGGACGCTCACCGTGTTTCTGCATCTTTCTCTTGGAGTTTGGCTTGACTGCTCCTCTCATGAAGCGCACATTCAGGCTACTGCTATTTGTTGCCACCTGTTGTTGTGGATGTACATTGGTCTTTAAAAGTCTAGAACCTGAATATAGGAAGACCTCACTTTTTCCAGATATATTCATATATAAAAAAAACAAACAACAAAAAAAACAAACTTGTCTTATATTCGGGTCAATACGGTGTATACAGAATACAAAGCAGAGCGTTGGTGCATGTGTGTGGGCTTTGGTGCAGGTATGCCACAGGTGTGTCCTCAATTTGTTTTGCGTGTCGTCCTGCAGACGGTGCAGAGGGGAAGTCTGAGGAGAAGGAGAAGAAGAAGGAAGGCTCTCCTGTGAGGTCATCGTCCACCTCCAAGGACTCCGGCAGCACTGAGAAAAGGTCTGTCGCACAGTGATGTCACTTTTGGTTACACCTACGGTTGGATGAGGAGACGTCAGAGTCACAAAAGTGAAAGTATATTTTCCATTTCATTGTCTCTGTCGGATTTAAAGTGAACTTTCCTTTAACTTGAGTCATGTCCTGTTTCTCTCACTCCACACCCAACCACACTTCTCTCTCCATCATTTCTCCTCTTACTCAGCAGCAAGAAGTCCGGGGAGTCGCCCCCCACACCCACCACACCCACCTCCCCCACTACTCCGACCCTTCCCCCGCGGGTCACCTCCTTCCCCCCGGCCCCCGTCACCACCGACAACGTGCGGAACAAGTGTCGAGAGCTTCTGGTTGCAGCGCTGCAGACTGATGGTGAGGAAATACTTTTTAGTGTTTTCACAATCCAAAAATGCCCCCTACAAATGTTAAGTAATTCACTGTGCATCATCTCATCTCAACGTCCATTTAGTAGCTGTTCTGGAGATTTAAGTCATATCACATGGCCTTCGTGAGCACAAAATAAAGATTTGATTTAAATCTACATTTCCATGATTTCATGAGCCGATGAATATCATGTGACTTGATAGAAAGTTGCATAGCAGTTACTAAATAGACCTTGAAAGTTGGTTGGTTCTTTCCAAGGTCAAGAATTAACTTTGAAACTTAAAGGAACACGCCGACTTATTGGGACTTTAGCTTATTCACCGTATCCCCCAGAGTTAGATAAGTCCGTACATACCCTTCTTATCTCCGTGCGTGTCGTAACTCTGTCTGGCGCACCAAAATAACGCCAACATTTTCCTATTTACATGTTGTAATTTGTATAGTCACAGCGTGTGCAAATAACAAGGTCACATGAGACACAGCCATCTCCTAACTGTATACATACTGGGAACTATATTCTCAGAAGGCGAAGCACTGCAACTTCTGCTACTTAGGCGGAGTGATTTGCTCGCAGCACCTGAGAAGCCCCGTGGTGAGGAGCAGAGAGTAACAACGGTGCTTTTCAGGTGTTGCGCTAATCACTCTGCCCAAGTAGCAGTGCCTTGCCTTCTGAGAATAGTTCCCAGTATGTATACGGTTAGAAGATGGCTGTGTCTTATGTGACCTTGTTATTTGTACACACTGTGACTATACAAATCACAACATGTAAATTATTATACTAACGTATTTCTCAATAAGTTCTCAATAACGTCGTCTTCTAGCAGTAGGCTAGTTGGAACCGGTTACCTCCAGGATCTGTGCTAAACTAGGCTAGCGGTGGGTGCGCCAAACAGAGTTACGACACACATGGAGATGAGAAGGGTATGTATGGACTTATCTAACTCTGGGGGAAACGGGGAATAAGACAAAGTCCCAATAAGTCGGCATGTTCCTTTAACTTGGGCAGTATTTGTCACGTTTTTTTTAAAGTCAAGGTTCACTTACTAACCTTTTTTGCAGCGCTTTCAAGGGTATTCTGCGGCCTTCTTCAGGAAATAGAATTTACTCCGGTGGCAGCATGGCACCTAAGTATAGAACTTGTCTCATTTAAAAAGTGGTTCCATTTGCTGAACAATTCCGTGTGATGCTTTTATGCCGCATTTCCCGCTGCATGCTCGACTCAAGTCACTCTGTTTTGGTTTTCCATTTGCAAAAGTTTTGGACAGTATAACGACAGACCACGAATTGGTCACTAGCGCGACATGGGACATCCTGCACAAACTGCAAAACTACGCTGTACACTACGCTCGTTCAATTGAACAAGTGCAGACATTAATCTGTTTGGTCGCCGCTGCCAATGAAAAGATCAACTAGTGTGGCGTTGATGATGTCTAGTGCTGCCACTAACGGCTAATTTTCTAACGATTAATCTTTCGACTAATTTTTCGATTAGTCGACTAATCTTAACGACGAATTAAAAAAAAAATCAAATAAAAAAAAAAAATCAAGTGTTTGTTATTCGTCCATTTTATTCTGAACTCAACTGAAGGGCCAAAACATAAAATGTCACTTGTGCCATAAACAATATAAATAACTTAAATGTTACCAAATAAAACAAATTACATAAATGCAGATATAAATGTAATTTAAAAAAATACTAAATAATTATTGATTTTCAAATATTGCACCTGTCAATACAGAACAAAATATTCTGTAGCCTATTTTGCCGTCAATACTGCCGACGTTGTCTTTGCTGTAATCAAATCAGTAAATATATTTATGTTTAACATGAAGTATACTACTGCTTGAGTGTAGTAAATCACAAAACATACATGTGTACAGACAAGGCTAGCAGCAGCAGCGCCACGTCAGACACGTTTCTGGTGTGTAAAGACATAGAAAAATCCACGCAGCAGCCGCGCAGCTGACACACAACAGAAACACACGCTCACACCACGCAGGCAGTGTGTAGCTGCTCGCGTTTACACTTGCGTGCATGGCGGGGTTTAAAACATTACTGCCAAAGTCTAAGTAGCCTGTTTAATATCCAAAGACAGTCATTGTAAACAGTACAGACTTGCTCGCTGTTTCATTAATAATCATATACTTACGTTCAGAGGCGGAGTCGGGACTTTTCCCGGTGGGCCGGTAGTGTTTCGAGGCCGCGAGGGCCAGTCTGATAATAGTTATACATTGCAAGTTCTTAGCAACACCATCCGGCGGCCTGGTGTGCCGCGGCCGCGCCGCTGCCCGCTGGTCAAACTGTGCAGCCTCTGCTCAACTCGTACGGCGAAGTTACAGACCACTCTTTTACCAGCCTCCGCCATTTTTCAAATCAAAGCAGTGAAGGCGGGGTGGAGGGGGAAGAAAGAGGAGAGCAGATTAACCAGCAGGGTGCACACAGCCTGGTGTGGAGGTGAATTACAGCGAGCCGTTTGAGACAGGAGACCAAAAATAAATAGGTGGTCAATAGTAAAATGATGACGTCGACTAAAAAAATTGCCGTTGACTTATTTTAATGGTCGACTAAGTCGACTTAATCGCGGCAGCACTAATGATGTCATGGCAGTTTCCGCGGTGTTGCTATGGAGATCAGCTAAGAATCCCGCCTACACTGAGAGGGTACAATCCGCAGCGGAAAACGACAAGAGAAAAGAAAAGGTACCAAAAAAGTGGGTGGAGCAGTACCATGCACCAATTTAAAATGACAAGAGAAAAAGTGTGTGTGTGTGTGTGTGTGTGTGTGTTTTCCAGATGACCACAAGACCATTGGAGCGGACTGTGAGCACCTTGCGGCACAAATTGAAGAGGATATCCTTTCATGTCATCTACAAAGAGAACAGCGTTTCACATCTTTATCTGAGTGTACTGAGAGGGTATGTTTCACTTTGTGAGAGAAACACTTGAGCTGTGTGACTCACTCTCCTCAACATTTTGTCCCCCCCCATTTACATCAGTGAGGACAGGCTAAGGAACTGAAACATCTCTCTGTGTAATAGGGGTGTCACGATTCAATTCTCGATTTTTACATTATTTATTTTTAGACTAGACTTTTATGCAATATATCTGACCTTTGTTTGCAATGTACCACACTACATTGTCAAATTTAAGACATTTATTAACAACATAATGTAACAATAACCTATCTTCTGTCAATTGGAAACTTAACAATTTATCAAAGTTAAAAAAAAAAGTTTGCCGACAATGCCGAGGGCAGACGCTTCGCCTCACAGCGGCTGAGTAGTCAGAGAGCAGAGCGGAAGACTCGGCAGTCCCCTAACTTGTTGCTCTCTCTAATATAACCAATATACTGTAAGCTGCTCTGTTTAGGCTACAAAACGTTCATGCAGGCTGAAATTCAACCGTGCGGTTTTGTTGGGATTAAGCTATAAACAGAAGGAATCTCTGCTAGCTGCTAGGCTAATGTGCAATGGTAAACACACAGAATATGGTACACACACAGAGCAGAGCTTGCAAACTGTGTTTTTTTTTTTTGTCAACAATGCGAACGTTGTCAACATAACTCACTGGAAATCCAAAATACTTCCACCACAGCGACTTCAGTGAAAGAGGAGGGGGCTCAAGTTCTGTCGATGGCTCTCCTGCATCTGCAGTTGCCATGCTATCTTTCGACTGGTTGTAGCATCTGAAGTTATTGGAGGTTGACTGACTCGCAGCACTTCAACACGTGTTTTTTTTTCGTTTGGCAAGCCGACCGGACATGACATGGGGGCGTGGCAGTATCGACGATTCCATTTTTAAATTTGAAATTCAAGATTGTAACTTAATTTCGGTCGATTTCGATTTTAAAGATTTTAAATCTTAGAGAAGAGTCCCGCACACTGACCAAGCAATAATTTATTTAGAAAAATACAACGTTTTGGTCTCAGACCTTCATCAGGTAAAAAAAAAAAGCTTTTGATCTGCTACTTTTGATCATATCCTATGCACCTGCCCAACAAAAGAGATGTGCAAAAAAGCTTTCTTACGTTGCAAAGATTTTAAATCGAAATCGACCGAAATTAAGTCGAACCTTACTGTGTAATGCAATACAGTTCAACAGCACCACAAACTGCATCCTCCAAAATGGTCACACAGTTGAACATTTTAATTCTCTCAATTCCCGGATTTCATTAAGCCAGTTATCAGTGTTCTATATATATTTTATATTATACAGTGTATATATATATATTTTTTTGATACATACTGTGCTGTTTTAGTCCTTGACTGCTCTTCGTGCCCACAGATCTTCCAGGAGTTTAAGTCAACAGATATTAAATATAAAACTCGTCTACGAAGCCGAATCTCCAACCTTAAGGATCAGAAGAATCCCGACCTGCGGCGTAACGTCCTATGTGGAAGCATCTCGGCCCAACGCATCGCCTCGATGACCGCCGAGGTCAGACATTTAGTCTCCTCCTCGCCTCTCACAGGGCTGTTTGAGCATTAGGGTTTGGGTTAGACTAAGGGTATACTCACACTTGGCCCAGTTAAACCGTGCCCGAGCACATTTTACCCCAAAGTCCGGTTTGTTTGACTAGTGTGATCGCTCCGAAATCACACTTAGTAGGTAGCAGACCAGAGTCCAAGTAATCCGTGCCCTGGCTCACCTTTTCAAGTACGCCTTAGCGTTAAAGCTAGTTTAGTGTGAAGGGCAAGGGAAGGTACTGCATCAATGATGGCTTATACTAGAGCTGCAAAGAATAATCGATTAATCAACTAGTTGTCAACTATTAAATTAATCACCAACTATTTTGATAATGGATTATTCGGTTTGAGTCATTTTTTTTTATGAAAAGAGTAAAAATGATCTGATTCCAGCTCCTTAAATGGGAATATTTTCTAGGTTCTTCACTCCTCTGTGACAGTAAACTGAATATCTTTGAGACATTTGATGTCATTTTTGGCTGATCAACATTTTTCACCATTTTCTGACATTTTAGAAAATAATGGACAGATTAACAGACTATGAAAAAAAACACGTTAGTTGCAGCCCTAACTAAAACAGTGCATGTGTGCGTGCGCGCGCGCGTGTGTGTGTGTGTAGGAGATGGCGAGCGCAGAGTTGAAGCAGATGAGAGAGACTCTGACTAAAGAGTCGATCAGAGAGCATCAGCTGTCGAAGGTCGGTGGAACTGAGACGGATATGTTCATCTGCAACAAGTGTCACGGAAAGAGCTGCTCATACACACAGGTATGAACACACAAACACACACACAGAACTGAGTTTGGACACAGTTGTAATGAAAACGCTGCCCTGTGTGTGTTCTAGGTGCAGATCCGCAGCGCTGATGAGCCTATGACCACCTTTGTGTTGTGTAACAGCTGCGGCAACCGATGGAAGGTAAAGAAACAATACATCTAATAAACAGAAGTACGAAATAGTAATTACAAACGGCTAAATGTTTGATTCAAGGCTAAACATATAGACAAAAATATTAAAGAATATGTGAGCAAAAAAACAAATGCATATAGTGAAGTACACAGATGCTCTGGGTGTATATTCTCACATGAATGAATATGCACCCGTCCTCCCACCACCACCTTATGGAAAATGAGACATACAAAATAACACTTGTATAATTAAAGTGTATTAAAATAATTAAAACCTACAGAAATATGTGAAAATTAAAAAACAAACAATAAAGGTATAACAGTTAAATTCCAATATGTGAGCTTTTCTTATCTAAAAACACTTTTTCATGTTGACGAAATATTAACACTAATTCTAACCCATGCAAGCCAACTTACACTGGCTGCCCGTCATTTTTGGTATTGATTTTAAAACTGTAATGATCACTTTGAAATTAGAAATGTACCGATACCAGTATCGGAAAAGCCTCCGATACCGCCTAAAATGCTGGTAGCAGTATTGGCAAGTACTGGAGTTTATGCACCGATCCTATATCAAGTACTTTAGAAAAAAATCGAAAATCGACTTTTAAAGTAGTTTATTTATGTTCTTTTTCCGTTATGACTATCAAAGCAGATGATAAAAGAAAGTTCTATGACATTCATTGTTTGTGTTTGTTCATGTTTAGAGTTTAACAACAAAGATAGAAATCACATCCATACAGGGAAAGTAGTATACAGCTCTTAGAACATAATAAAACATATAACATGTATGTATGTATGTATGTATGTTCAGAATAATAGCAGTGTGTTTAAAAAAAGTGAATAATGCTCAAAATCCTTAGAATAGCTTTTAATTCCATAATATCAATGCATTGGGAACACTGCAGAAACTGATCCATGATCCCTGGTATGTGATAAATAGGCCCAACACCACAGTATGAGAAACATTTTCACAAATTTCAACCTATTCAGTACAGTCCTAGTCTTTTTTTCAGCAATGAGACTTTGCGGGGGCTTCTAGCTGATAGCTTTGCTTCACATAGCCTTCTTCTGATTGTAACAGTACTCACAGGCAACTTTAAGTCTTCTTTGATTTTCCTGGAGCTGATCATTGGTTGAGCCTTTGCCATTTTGGCTATTCTTCAATCCATTCGAATGGTAGTAGACCGTTATTTCCCAACTCGTTCAGGCTTTGGATGCCATTTCAAGGCATTTGAAATCATTTTGGCTGAGCAGCCTATAATTTTCTGCACTTCTTTATATGATTCCCCTCTCCAGTCAACTTTTTAATCAAAGTCCGCTGTTCCTCAGAGCAATGTCTGGAACGACCCATTTTGCTTGAGTATTTCAGTGTGAAATGCACTATAACCAGCATGCACAACATTTGCTTCCTTACTACCTTAAATATGGGCCATAATTGACACCTGTTTCTTCACAGAATCAATCACCTCACTAACTGAACACAACACTGCTATTATTTTGAACATGCCCCTTTCAATTACTTACTACACTTACTAGTAAATTATTTGCCATGTAGAAATATCACTTCTACCAAAACATTTGATTTATGAGGTTAGTGATGTTGGACTGCTATTATTTTGAACACAACTCTGTGTGTGTGTGTGTGCTGCTAACGATTAAAATATTTTAATCGCATTAATGTCATAGTTAACTCGCAATTAATCGCACATTTTTATCTATTCTAAATGTCCCTTGATTTATTTTTGTCCATTTATTTATTTATTTATTTTTTCTCATTTTAATGCTCTTATCAACATGGAAAAGTGGATCGGCTTGCTTTGTGCTTTTGTCGCCTGGCTTTGACAAGGGGGCGGAGAATTCACATCATCTGTGTGCTTGGTCATCAAGTGGTATTTCAGACTGGACGTGCTGCGATGATAGCTCAGATCACGACGACAAAACACACAGATCACTTTGGTCTTGTCAATGGAACCATTTTTTAAAAGTAAAAGTTTCCATTCAGAATCTTATTGGCATCCATTTTGGCGTCTCGCGTTCACTATCCACTCAAAACGTAACGTTAGCCTACTACTTTTTGGCCGGCTCGCAAGCCCAAAACAAGTGTGTGCGGCGTGCCTGTTGTTGAGTTTCCAGTCTAGCTAGTCCGGTGTGGTGTTGTAGTTTTTCTACGTTACTAGTAGTGCTGTCAGTTAAACGCGTTAACGGTGTTAATGCAAACCCATTTTAACGGCGTCTAGCTAGACCGGAAACTAAACAACAGGCACGCTGCACACACTTGTTTTTTTTATATATATATATATATATTTATTTATATATTTTCTCAGGTGTTTTGTTTTTATGATTTTTATCTGCTTGATTTTAACACAAATAATTTAAAACAGATCCTCATCACACAGCAATCACTACACAAAATACACACAGATTCGACACGGTGCAATCCCTCATCGCACACACAGAGCCACACATGAACTGACCAGCGCCCAAATAGTGAGAAAGCTCACCTCATAGTCGACCAATGAAGCGGGAGTCAGTCCCTGAGTGCCCATGATGAAACGATGACCTGGGAGATGCAACCGATCCCATCCTCGTCGCCAAAATTGTGGTGTCTTAAATAGTAATGCTGTGATGCTGTATGAAGAGGAATCCGCCGACACTGATCTTGATTATAAAAAGGTTTATTACAAGCAAAGATTCAGCATCAATTTACAGACCCATGGATATCTGGAGAGACGACCAACCCAATCTTCAAATTCTGTCGCTCCGACTTTCCTTTGTGTGAGCAACATATATATCCTATGCATTGTATGACCTAAAGTGGGAGGGTGTATGTGTGAGTATATGAACTGGCCAATCGATGCCTGTTATCTGGCACAACTCCAAAAAAGGTCTCTTCTGTCTTGGGGGGACCCCTACTCATGTTAACAATTTCCAGATGTTCTCAGTAAGTGTAGAGTAAAGTTCATAGGACTCCCTTATAACAAACCTTTAAGCAAAGTTTATAGAAAGTTATAGAATGGTCATATACTACAATGTCCCTTAACCCCCCTGTATTTATTGTTGTAGAAACTCAAAATTTTAGCACAATAGCCATGCTCTGTTTACTTGACATAATCTGGTCGATTGTCCTTTTCATCTCAAATATTATTTTCCCCCAAGGAGCTGCAGCAGTGGGTGATGGTGTCAACAGGCATGTTTTGTCAATGGCCATGCAGAAATTGAAAACTGGCTTCAGAATAAATTTAGGTTTGTATATATGAGTGTGTGTGTCATCTATGTTTTCATGTTAAAACTTTTTTAATTGCAGTACTTTTTGTAGCCTATTCATTGGA
The DNA here is from genome assembly GCF_008315115.2 of Sander lucioperca. NCBI lineage: Eukaryota > Metazoa > Chordata > Actinopteri > Perciformes > Percidae > Sander > Sander lucioperca. Next base: position 3,851,781 of record NC_050184.1, on the reverse strand, counting down.
CACTAATGTCATCAAATGAGGGAATAGTATTGACATGTAAACTCTGCTTTAAATAAATGATATGTTCTAACTTAATCTAAATGAACCTCCAAAGACAGATTTGGGTCTAACTGTGATCTAGCATGTTTTTAAACATAATGCTCAATGTTTCTGGACCTTTTTTTTTTTTTTTTTATTAAGGCTCTGCTGCTCCTACAACCCTTTTTGAGGGGGAAAAAGAACATTGGGTTCCCTCTGCAGGAAAGCAACCTATTTGAGATGGCAGGTGGTATGATCGGTCATTCTTTCCTGCATGGTGGGTTCAGCTTCTCTGGACTCAGTTTGCCTGTGGTGACCCTATTGACTGGTGAGAGCATCGACACTGCAGCATCAGCTCTGACACTGGAGGACTGTCCTGATATCGACCATCGTGAAACAATTGGTTTGGTGAGTAACTTGGTTACACCTTGCACATTTGTACAAATTACTACATTTTTGTTCATGTCACACACGTGTCTGTGCCGAGACATTTTGTAATTGTGATTTCCAAAGCTTTTGGTGTCTGTTATTTACTCCAAATGTTAGTTATTTTTATTGTACCTTTTGCCTTTTTGTGGATTGCCTGGTGACAACTTTTCAATTTCAATTTCAATTTCAATTTATTTATAGTATCAAATCATAACAAGAGTTATCTCGAGACACTTTACAGATAGAGTAGGTCTAGACCACACTCTATGATTTACGAAAACCCAACAATTCCAGTAATTCCCCCAAGAGCAATCATTGTTAATGGCTAATGTGACAGTGGCGAGGAAAAACTCCCTTTTTTAGGAAGAAACCTGGGACAGACCCAGGCTCTTGGTAGTGATGACGGTGCCGGTTGGGGGAGTGATGAACAGTGGCAGTAAAAGTCACAGGGATAGTGGAACAGTGACTACAAGTGGTAGTTGTAGTAGTTCATGTCATAACAGGGCACTGAGGGCATTGTAAGGATGTAGCATGGCACAGCACAGTGTGGTTGGGCGTAGCAAGATGCAGACGCTTGGCAGGGCGCAGCTGAACACTGTAGGGTATCACCGGACACTGGAGGGCATTGCAGAGCGTTGGACCCCACTGACAGCTCCAACCAAGACGGTGGTGCCACCCGAATCCAAGGGAATATTCTGGGCAGGAAAAGAAATACAAGGACTCCGGGGAGTAAACTCCCCAGAGATAGGTTAGTAACAAGCATTTCTGGTTGCACGGATGCACACAAATGGAAACAAATGGAAAGAGAGAGGAGAGAGCAGCTCATTGTGTCACAGGAAGGAAGGAACTTCCCCCGTAGTCTAGAACTATAATAGCATAACTAAGAGAGACAGGTTAAAGAGAGGTGCCTTGTCGGGCTAGAACTCTCCCCAACCGGACCGGGCTGTAACAGCCTGCCTCCCTCTACTCTACTCTATTCACTCCCTAATTATAAGCTTTATCAAAGAGGAGTGTTTTCAGTTTATTCTTAAATATGGTGACGGTGTCTGCCCCCCGAACCCAGACTGGGAGCTGGTTCCACAGGAGAGGAGCTTGATAGCTGAAGGCTCTGGCTCCCTTTCTACTTTTAGAGACTCTAGGAACCACGAGAAACTCTGAATTCTGGGAGCGTAGTGCTCTAGTGGGACAATAAGGTACTAAGGGCTCTCCAAGATATGTAGGTGCTTGACCGTTTAGAGCTTTGTAAGTCAGGAGAAGGATTTTAAATTCAATCCTGGATTTTACAGGAAGCCAATGCAGAGAAGCTAATACAGGAGAAATATGATCTCTTTTCTTAGTTCTTGTCAGAACACGTGCTGCAGCATTCTGCTGGATCAGCTGGAGAGTCCTAAGGAACTTATTTGAGCATCCTAATAGTAAGGAATTACAGTAGTCCAGCCTAGAAGTAACGAATGCATGGACTAGTTTTTCAGCATCGTTTTGCGACAGGATATTTCTAATTTTGGCAATGTTACGAAGATGAAAAAAGGCTGTTCTTGAGGTTTGTTTTAGGTGGGCATTGAAGGTTAGATCCTGATCAAAAATAACTCCTAGATTTCTGACAGTAGTGCTGGAGGCCAGGGCAGTGCCATCCAGGGTAGCTATATCTTTAGATAATGAAGTTCGGAGGTGTTTGGAGCCCAACACAATCACTTCAGTTTTGTTTGAGTTTAACATCAGAAAATTGTAGGTCATCCAGGATTTTATATCTTTAATGCACATATGAAGTTTAGCTAACTGACCGCTTTCGTCTGGCTTAATTGACAGATATAATTGGGTATCATCTGCATAGCAGTGAAAATTAATTGAGTGTTTCCTAATAATATTGCCTAGAGGAAGCATATACAAGGAGAAAAGAATTGGTCCAAGCACTGAGCCTTGAGGAACGCCATGGCTAACTCTATCGTAATTGGAGGATTTACCGTTGATATTGACAAATTGCGATCAGAGAAGTAGGACTTAAACCAGCTTAGTGCGATTCCTTTAATGCCGACTAAATGTTCCAGTCTCTGTAAGAGGATGGTATGGTCAATAGTATCGAAAGCAGCACTAAGATCTAATAAGACAAGTATGGAGACAAGTCCTTTGTCAGCAGCCATTAGAAGGTTGTTAGTGATTTTCACCAGTGCCGTCTCTGTGCTATGATGCTTTCTAAATCCTGACTGGAAGTCCTCAAATAGACTATTCCTATGTAGAAAGTGACATAACTGATTAGCGACTACTTTCTCAAGGATCTTGGAGAGAAAGGGAAGGTTAGATATAGGTCTATAGTTGGCTAGGACCTCAGGATCGAGGGTGGGTTTTTTCAGAAGAGGTTTTATCACAGCTACTTTAAATGACTGCGGTACATAACCTGTTAATAAAGACATGTTGATCATATGTAGTAATGAAGTGTTAGCCACGGGTAACACTTCTTTAAGTAGCCTCGTTGGGATGGGGTCTAAGAGACAGGTAGATGGCTTAGTTGAGGAGACCTTTAGCATTAATTGTTGAGGGTTTATAGGATAAAAGCAGTCTAAGTATATGTCAGGTCCTGACGTTCTTTCTAGCACTCCTGCATTCAAAGATGAGCCGTTAGAAGTTGAGGGCAAAGAGTGATGAATTCCATCCCTAATTGTTATAATTTTATCGTTAAAGAAACTCATGAAGTCGTCACTACTCAGAGCTATAGGAATAGATGGCTCAATAGAGCTGTGGCTATCTGTCAGCCTGGCTACAGTGCTGAAAAGAAACCTTGGGTTGTTCTTATTTTCTTCTATTAATGATGAGTAATAGTTTGATCTGGCCTTTCTTAGGGTCTTCCTATAGGTTTTCAGACTGTTCCAATTTGGTGGAACGCCATTTAATTTCAAGTTTTCGTGAAATTTGTTTTAATTTGCGAGTTTGGGAGTTATACCAAGGTGCTAGTTTCCTTTGCTTCATCGTCTGCTTTTTGAGAGGAGCAACAGAGTCTAAAGTAGTCCGTAGGCAGGCCGTAGCACCGTCTACGAAATTATCAATTTGGGAGGGACTAAAATTAACATAAAGGTCCTCTTATATTAAGGCATGACATTGAGTTAAATGCTGTTGGAATTTCTTCCTTAAATTTAGCTATAGTATTGTCAGATAGGCATCTAGTGTAGAAGCTTTTATTTAATTTCGTATAGTCTGGTAGTAGGAATTTGAAAGTTATTAAAAAGTGGTCTGATAATAAAGAATTCTGTGGAAATACTATTAAATCTTCAATTTTGATGCCATATGCCAGCACAAGGTCGAGGGTGTGGTTAAAACAGTGCGTGGCCTCGTGCACACTCTGACTGAAACCAATTGAATCTAGTAGTGAGTTGAAAGCAGTACTAAGGCTATTACTGTCAACGTCCACATGGATATTAAAATCACCTACAATAAGTACTTTGTCTGATTTTAGGACTAAACATGATAAAAAGTCTGAGAATTCTGATAGAAATTCAGAATATGGACCTGGTGCTCGGTAGACAACAACAAATATAATTGGCTGTACTGTTTTCCATGTTGGATGCTGAAGATTAAGAACGAGACTTTCAAAAGAGTTATAATTTAGTTTAGGTTTAGGAGTAATTAACAGGCTTGAGTCAAATATGGCTGCAACTCCCCCTCCTCGGCCTGAGCCTCTGGGAATTTGAGTATTGTTATGACTGGGAGGAGTGGCTTCATTTAGACTGACATACTCTTCATGGCCCAGCCAGGTTTCACTAAGACAGAATAAATCAATTTGATTATCTGATATCAAATCGTTTACCAATAGTGCTTTAGAAGACATAGATCTAATATTTAACAGTCCACGTTTGATTCTCCTATTCTGTTCTATCGTTGTAGTGGTTGTTTTAATATTAATTAGGTTGTTAAGTATAGCACCTCGTTGGTGCACAGAAGAGCGTGTAGCGCTGTACCTTTGATTACTGATATTATTGATTCTTGCTGGAATGATATAACTGGTCGGTGGGTTAGCAGAGTTATTTGTAAAGCAGTGAGAGCTTATGGGAGAGTGTGACTGGGAGGTGCGCTTGTGCGTGTGTTTACAGGGTGCAAACAGTCAATCTAAGGTCTGGGTCTGCACCCAGGTTAGGGTCTGCACGGCGTGTCGCAAATTCTCGCATAGCATCTGGCTGCCGTGTCTACTGGGATGAATCCCGTCCCTGCTGAACAGGGAGCCACGTTCCCAAAACAGATTAAAATTGTCAATAAAACCTATCTTGTGGATGTTGCATGCATGCTGGAGCCAGGTGTTGAGGGTGAGTAGTCTACTAAAAAGGCATACTCCGCGGCCTCGAGATGGAAGTGGGCCCGAAATAAAAATCGACTTCCCAGTGCTTTTTAAAGCTTCAATGAGGGTGCCAAAGTCTTTCTTTGTGCGCTCACTCTGCTGATAGGACATGTCGTTATGTCCACAATGGACCACGATGCGGTTAATAGAGGTTGGGAGTGAAGGTATCAGGTCCACAGCTTTAGCCAGGATGTCTGCAACTTTGGCTCCAGGAAAGCAGTGTGTGACAGCATTAAAAAACCGTATATCCCGGGTGATGGAGTCACCAATAATTATTGTGGTTGGGGGGAAGAGCGGACGAGGAGTGGGGGGGCGTGAATGGCCGGTGGCAGGAACAGAACAGCCAAAATCGGTTTCAGATGGACAAGGAAAAGAAGAGGAATATTGCTTACCATTCGGTGGGGAAGATTGTTTTTGAGGAACGTTGTCATTTGGCTGGTTCAGGCAAGGGAGGCCACCGGACCGTCTGACTACCGCATCCCTCAGAAGTTTTCGCCGCGAGGCAGCGGTACTCCCCGTTGACGACCGCAGGTTACCGGGGGAACATTCAGCTTCGACAGGGCATCAAAGCGACTGGAGAGGCTGAGGGCAGGAGGCGATGGAGCCCTACCCGAGGCTCTCTTTCGGCCACAAATCACTTCGGTCCAGGATGGCCTGGTGGTCGGTGTCGAACTAGAAGATGGGTGTGGACAGGCGGATGGGTCCCAAACTACAGTATCCTGGAGTGCCGCCGATAGAGTTGTGATTTGGAGCGACTGATTTTGAGCAACGTCCAGGTAGGAGATTAACAAGGCATCTTTGGTTTTTAAGTCCTCGGAGAGCCGACGAACTTCTTCCCTAAGGTCAGCAATGTCTTTGTTTGCATTTTCAAGCAACGAGGAAATCCTGTGGGGAGGTGGGGACTCGCCAGGTGTGGAGGTAGTCATAGGGCTGGCGTTGAAGCTAATGTTTTGCTAGCTACTACTCGTAGAAAAAGTGCGGTTCTCCACGCAAGGGTACGTAGATTTGCGTAGATGCTGGCTCTTTCTAGAGACTAAAGGCTACCAGGGGGCTAAGAAAGAAACAAAAAACTAAGCAAATAGTACAACATTTATCTTGAAATAACACTGTTTTCCTCCGTCTGTCTTGTCTCCCCTCCACACGCTCACACTGCGTTAACTTCCGGTGACGTTCACGTTTTCATGTAATTATTAAATTCTTTTACCTTTTGTGAATGTGTACCTGCTTTAGCTGAAGAATGCTGAACTTACTGCAGAAGAAAACACCAAAGTGACTGATCTTTGCCTGTCCTGGGATCTTCCATTTCCAACCTCCACCAATCGTGTCTGGCTGTTCCAGGAACTGCTTTCACATGCAGTAATTATTTTATAAATTACCTTGTTAGTATTTATATTGGAGGTTGGCCGTGTAACTCCTGTTACATCTGTGCCTACGGTCTCTTTCCTATAAAATAGTGCCTCTGTGTAAATGTTACCTTCTGTCCTGTCAATTCTGTCTGCAGGTACTTCACCGTGTTAAACAGCCAATTAAACAAATACGGAAAGGCCTTAAACAAACAGGAATCTGGCCACTTCTTTCAGATAGGCCAGATGTCCACCCCTTAATTTTCCCAAGGGAGTCAAGTGAGGAGCTTAACCCACAGGTAAAGCCTAGTTCACACTACATGATTTTTAGCCCGATTTGCCGCTCGGCGACCGTCAGGCTGTGATCGGGAGTAAATCAGTGATTGATCGGCGGTCGCCAGTCTTTATGTGTGAACTACTCAACGACTCATCAAATCGGCGCCCCGACACATCGCCGACGCCAGCCAGATATCTAGCATGAGAAATATCTGGAGAAGTTGGCCGACTCGACATCCACATCCACATCCAGCCAATGAGAGCAGGCAGCTGGCTGAGTAGGCAGCTACTTTTTCACTGCAAAACACTTTTTACTCACCTCCAGCTCTCTGTAGCTTAGACAATCCCTGCTACCTGCGTGTGCTAATCCATTCTTTCACCCAGATTATTTGTCTTTATAATTGCTATCTTTATAATAACAAACAACAGCTGTTTTGTGCGTAGGTTTGCATCATTTCCCGTTTCACATTTCACATGTGTTTTCTTGACAAAATGTGGTTTGGAGACCTGCGTCGGGTGACACAGCTGCTGTCAGCTCGTGTAGTGTGTGACCCCCTGTCACCGATCAGTCAGGTATTGTGAACGCCACAACGACTTCAAGACTCCCTGTTTGGGGGGGGGTTATGATTTTATTTTTGCAAAGACTGTGTGTAGTGTTGTTTGGTGTCACAGGGGTGTGTACATCTAAAATGAATGGTTTATTTTAGTCATATGTTAAAGTTGTGTTACTTATGTGACAGAAATAGATTGTTCATTCATAAAAAGATCACTACAATTTTGAGATCACTTTGCAACATTTAATAAACGTTTCAATCCTGAAATGAAATATGTTTATATTTGATCCCTTGTAGACAGTGGCCCAGAGCATTACCTGGCCACAACCCGACTTTGACAGCGACGAGGATGAGGACGACACTGTTCCATTGGAGAAAATCAGTCTTGTCACTGGATTTTTGAGAAAATTCATAGAGGAAGGTAATACTGTAAATGGTCTTTATTTCCTTATTTTTCATTCTCATCTTAATTCACACATAATTGTTTCCTCATAACAATCCCAGTTGCTACAATAATAAAGTGGTTCTTCATATTGACCACGTTTTATGTGCATTTGTGTTTCATTTCATCTCAGTGTGAGCTGGTTTACTGTTTTCTTGTCAAATGGTCATGTTTCTCTCCCTCCTCCTTTCTGTCCTCTGCTGGGTGCTTTACAACAGCACAGGGAAAGGAGAAGACATACATGTGAATGTTTGACAGAAACAGTAAAGCCCAGCTCACACTGAGATGAAATGAAACACAAATGCACATACAATTGGTAAATTAAACGTCATACTTTGTTTACATTCCACAGTATTTACAGCAGCATTTAAAGTCATCCTTTTGACGTTCTAAACTAGGAGAGGAAAAGAGACTACAGGGATTTTACTTTTGTAAAGTTTGTACTGTTTAAGTTCAGCACTGTGATATTTTCAAGTGTAGCACATTATTATTTGTCATCTGTTTTAAAGCCTGTCTAAACAGCAAGCATTGCTGATGTGTTATCTTTACTTGAGTATCTAAGAGTGCCATAACTGGATTTGTTGAACAGATTAGAATCTTATGAGAGAATCGTTACTTCATGTTTTTTGAAAGATCTACTCCAATGTAAAGTTTTGAGGGGTCACAAGTACAATTTTCTCTTCCATAGCGTCATCAGATGTTCTGCGTGACCTGATGAAGTTTTGGGTGGGGTGGGAACTGCCAACAACAAAACTCAATGTTGAGGTTGTAAGCTCAACTTATCCAGTGGCTCTCACCTGCTTCTTCAAGTTGAAACTCCCCAGCCACTACCAGACCTACAAGATTTTTCACCAGGACTTGATAATGGCCCTCAGTTCCGTAAGTTCTGGCTTTGGACTTGTGTAGGTGCAAATGTCATCAACTTCTTGCACTCAGCCCCTCTTTTGAAATGGAATCACTTAAAAGAGCAATTCCTGCTAATTTATGCACCATTAACGTTATAAAGTTTGATTATTCTACTTGATTGTCAGGCACCACCTTCACCTGTCAATAAATACTTTGGAGTTGGTTTGGTGGTTGTCTTTAGCCTGTGTTTTTTTAATTTGCACTAGTTCTTTAGTGATTTTCATATTCTTAATCTAGCTGCTAGTGTACTTTTGTGATGTCCTCTGCAATGCAATGAGCTTGGATCATATAAAGATCATCTCTTTGAGAGCTGTGGCAGCTTTCTTGGCCTCTCTAGTTCATTAAGCTCAGACTTCCATAGACATTTAGTTGTAATTATTGAACAGTTTATACAGCTAGTACATGTTTAATACATTCAGATGTTTAGGTAGATACCAGCTTCTCCAATATTACTGTTGCCCTTTTACAGTAATGTTCTAAATGACAGTGTGTACACCTAACAATGTTGGTTTTGTAAAGCCGATTTGTCTAAATTTGTTACCCCTTTACAGTGATGTGTTGTAAATACAACTGTACTGCTACATTTGATAAATTTACACAAGACTTCCCAGAATGGGAACATTAAAGGTGTTAAACAAGCATTTTTATGGTGCTATTCTTTATGTAGCACAATTGCCCTGGTTTATGTAGCCATTTGAAATGGCCTTCTCACTCAATATTGGGCCAATTCCAAAAATGTTTTCACCACCGTTACAGGGACAAGGTTTAAAAAATACAGGAATTTCTTTAAAGCAATAAATCAGTTCTTTATTAAAATGTCTTATTTACAAATAGCATGCAAAGCACAAGTAAAAAAATACATTTCATACTATTAAGTCAACACTCCATGAATGTTGAAAATAACCCAGCAACAAACAAGACCCAAAGGACCACATTCCAGTTCCACCTCAAAGGTCCTGAATCCATGCCTGTGTCAGGGCTGTTTTGGCAGCACAAGGGGGACCGAAATAATATATGGCAGGTTGGTTTTAATGTTGTTGCTGAAAGGTATCTATTAAACTCTAATTCCAATAATCATTTGTCTGAAAAGGCTTTTCCTATGGAATTTTCTGCTGACTGAGCTGCAGCTGTTAAGTCCTGGAAATCCTCTGCGATGGTCCACACGGTCTATGGAGGACAAAGTCTTTGTGGACCACATTCTTTCCCAGGATGCAGCACCAAATGTGACTTAGCTTTCAGTCACCCTAGCTAAGGACGAGGCTTGCTTTTCCAAAACATCCAATGGCCACTGTAGAGAGGAAACTAGGGGTGGATTTTTTTCCTTTTCAAAATAAAATGCCCAGACACAAACTTCTTATTTATAAAATTCATCCTAACTTACTGTATTCATTTGTAGTATTAATTAGTATGGAGGATCCTGGGCTCCCAGCATAAGGCACAATCAAAATATCATTTGAAATGTTCTAAAGTAGTTTCTGTTAAATTTTTGGTCCAAGTCACAGGAAGCCACTGGAAAGTGGCAAGAGAGCCACATGCTCTTTTATCTTGCCTCAATTAAGTTCTCAACGTATTGGACAGTGTTGAGGTATATATCCGCCCCGAAACAGTCCGATTGCTGCAATGGATCCATGTTGTCTCACAATGCTATCATTTCCAGATCATCATTTCCAGATAAAATAAATAGGACGGGTTTTTATCGCTTGCACGATTTCACTATGGTTCTAATAATAATAATAATAATAATAATAATAATAATAATTAGGCATTTGGCCAGTCGGCAGCGGCCGTCCTGGGACGTTCAGTCAAAATCAAGCACGTCACCTTCAAACGGGATCTCCGTTTGCAGGGTTCAGGCTGTACCGGACCCTCCTGGTGATCATGCTGCTCTGGGGGACCGGCTGCAGCAGCGAGAAGCCGCTGCTGACGGGCGCAGAGCTTCGCCGGAGCTCCAACTGCTGTCTGTCCGCGCGGCCATCTGACGGCATCAGTCTTAAATTGAGACAGTTTCATTACCGGTTAAAACGTCTCGTTGTCACGTTAAATAGTAGTCTAATTCGGTGTTTTGGTACAGCTGGTTTTAACGCCTGATGTGAAGTGTAGGCCTATAGGAGTACACATGAAAACCCTGAACAAGCAGCGTCGTTCTGCTCCGTCTTTCTGCTGTGCCCCATTCACGTAGTGTCACGTTTTACACTATGTAGGTTAAACTCTGCAATTAATCCGCGGTTCACATGTATAAATGAACTGTGGTGGTACGTTACACTGTAGGCTATATTCAACGTCACTGATAATTTTTGATCAACATAATGTAGAAAACATTACACTTCACAACGTTTTGTATCCATAACATGATTGTGTTATTGTACAATTTAGCAGTAAAAGCAGTAGCCTCTGTAAGTCAATCCTACATTTTTCAACTTGGGAGCAAAACGTGCTCCTTGGGGGGAAAAAGTGACCATAAAGCCCTGTTCATGCTATTTTAAATAACTGGACCTTGGGGTCAAGCGTTGTCGTATCCGGCCCATGTCCCAGATGTGAAAGCCCTCTTACTGGACTACTGAATATAATAATATTCCATTATATTTTGTATTTTGAATTGTTACCTGCCACCAGAATTTTGTGATTTCCTTGCCATAAATATAGACATTTTTACCATAAATTGGTGCCTAAAAATGTATCAGAATGCAGGAATTGAAGTCTTTTACTCTCAAAACTTTGTGTTCCCCCAAAGTCCAATTCTGAGCAAGGAACAACCCTGAAGTATAATCACAGCCATAAAAACATATTTAAATTGCAGAATTTGTCACGGTTTGTCAGGAAAGGTTTGGACCCAAGTGCAGTTTAGAAGGTTTATTAAATTAAATAAAGTACATACCAAAAATCCAGAAAACAACAGGCAAAAACAAATTCCAGGAACGCAGAACGGGATAGCAAAACTGGAAATCAGAGACGAACACACAGCAACAGAAAAACAATGATCCGACAACAGACAAAGAAAACACAGAGACTAAATAAACCAGGTAACGAGGACTAACAAGGGACAGGTGACACTAGGCTAGGCAAACAGGTGAAACACATAAGGGTAATCACCAGGGAGGGAAACACAGGAAGTAAGGTAGACAAGACAAGACAGAAAACCAGACTATCAAAATAAAACAGGAAACAGAACATACAGGCACACACGGGAAAACAAGACAGGAACTACAATAAGACAAGACAAGAGAGGAAACATGGGCTACAACAGAAAACAGAACAAATACACAACAAAACAGAAACAAGAACAGAAACTCAAAACCAAAACCATGACAGAATTAGAGAGTTAAAAGAGATGAAAAGATGGAGAACCAGACAGACAATATGCAGAAACACGAGAGAAACACAAACAATCGAACAGACAGCGACAACAAAGAACAACATATTGTAGAGAATGACAGTATACAAATGGCATAATCAGGCAGTATGTGTAAATTTGTTATAAACGTGTGCTCTTTAAAAAGTAGTAAGCATTGTTTGCCAGTTACTTACACTACATGTTTAAACATATGTTACATAAGGTACTGCCTATTATTATTTCACCATCTGTACACAAATGTAATAAGTGAATGCACGTGTCCGTGGGTGGGGCTGCATGGGCGTGGTGATGTGAGCTGGTGTGGCTACAGTGCCAGGGCTGAATTTTTGTCCCAGTCTGCCCCTGCTCATTTGTGTAGCCACTCTCCTCCCATTGAATCTCTGCAATGGGTATTCCCTGACAAAGACATGTGTGTATAAAAATGATGCATATTAAATGATATTGAACAAATTTACACTTGTGCACTGTGCCCATATCACTACTTATTACAAAACAAGTAATCATTTCAGACAATATAGAAAAATGGATTCTATTTTATGTAAATAAATGAATCATTGATTGTGTTAAAATGTGAAGGTAATTACATATTCAAGACCAAGAAAAGACCTGGGCCCTGTTTCAGAAAGCAGGTTTAGTGAAAACTCTGAGTATGTTCAGCCTGAGTTGAGGGGAAACTCTGGGTTTTCAGTTTCAGAGAGCGATATCAGATAAACTCTAGATCAGTAACCCTCGCAACTTACGCTGTGAACAAACGCTGAGTTTTCCTCATTCATAATGTCGCTATCAAAGCACATATCTGAACGCATTTACGTCTTTAGAAACATTGAAATCCCGGTTAGATAGGTTTTTTTTTTTTTTTTTACCCAAACATGATCTTGAACATGACCGCTTTATGATTAATCTGTCATCGATGACGGAGAGAATCTTATAGGCTACACTGTCCTTTATAACACTGTGACTATGTGGACATTAAGGCAGCTGTCAGGTTGGCAACAGTTGCACTGAAACACTTACTGTGAGCTACATTAGGCCTACTGTAGTAGCCTAATCACTAAACTAATCTGTATAAAACCAATCAATGAACAAATCTTTCATATGGTAGTTGCACTGATTGGAACATCTATATGGTAGTTATGTTGGATAGGCTATGATGTGAATATTTCTGAGTGAGGATGACTGTGGTGCAGCTGAAACAAAGACATGTAGTTTAAAAGTGAGTTTTTCCATTATTATCTGCTGATAGTCTGAATGTGTTTTACATAATTTCATTAAACACGAAATGAACTCAGAGCTCAGGGATAAGCTCAGTTTGTTAAGCCTGCTTTCTGAAACAGGGCCCTGGCTATGCTCAGATTCTTGTCACTTCACTAGAGGTGCACACAAACAATCCTATTCTTGCTCGCACCAAGCCATGGCTTTTTGAATCCCAAGAAAGGGACTTCAATTAATAAGGGTCAAGAGTCAGAACAACCTTCATTTTTTGGCATTTGGCTTTTTAATTGATTTAGGATCAACATTACTAATGCATTATTTACCTCAGAATCAGGATCTGCAACGGGGTTAAGGGCCTGGCCCACCTGCCACAACTGATTTGGTGTCAGGTTCTGCTCAGTCCTGATGGGATGGTTGTCCCACGCATCACTGAAGACATCTAGGCTTGGCAGCAGAATATGTGTAGGACATTGCTGTTCGTCCTCAAGAGAGTGCAGGATATACATTCCTGTAACGCTCATGAACAAATCACGCCAGAGGCGCTCAATCCTGTATTAGGAAATGTCAGACAACTGCTTCAGGCTCTGCAGGAGGAGAGGAGTCAGAGAGAAACTCCTAGGGTTTATCCGATCTCGGTCTCTGAAACTGAAAAGCCAGAGTTTCCCTCATCTCGGGCTTAACTTACTCTGAGTTTTCACTAAAGGGCTTTGGTTTGTTACTCTTTATATTAACAAATACAAATGAAAATTGTAACTGTCATTTTTATTTCTTAAACCAGTAGTTTTAAAGGGGAGAATTTTGAATGAATGTTATGAATTATGTTTATTATTTAGTGTAGCTTTCCTTAAATTGTCCAATGGAGCAAACATTTCAAAATAGTTAAAAACACTCAACTTTGAAGGTCAGCTGATTTATGTTTTCGATTCTCAACTTTTTCTATTTCCATTGTACAAGTTAGATAATGGAACAATTGCCAATTGTTGTAGCTTTTCTGATAACTGATTTAAGAAAGAAAAATACTGTCATGTGTGAGGTTACAACATACTGTAGTTGATTCATGTTAGAGACAACAATTTAAAAGTAGCCCATGTCATGTGACAGAGTAAGACCATTGAGAATTCTGTAATGTCATCTTTAACAATTGTACATAGATGTGCTAATGAGCTTATACAAGTTTCAGATGCAATTTAGTGACCTGGAGGGGTTTGTGATGCTGATTATGTCCACTTGTAGGTCCAAGCATGTGTTCAGACTATGCTACTTTGAACCAACTGCAAAGCACTACTAGATCTGCAATAATAAGTTTGAGTGTTTTTTTTATCTGATGGAGCCGTTTGAGGGAAGCCTCAAATGTACGCAATTACAATTAAATAACATCACTACCTCAGAGGAAACCCATGCTCATTCACAGCTTCATTGAAGAATGCCAGGTGGGTATCAGATCGGTTGTTGTCTGCTACCTTAAGGTACATCATCTACACATACAGGAACAAATAGAATAATACATCAATACTGTCAAGAATTTATTTTACCCTGTAAAATAGGTCAGCTGACAAAGTTCTGAAGGGGTAAAAACAATGCCTAAATGACAGGTGGAACAGTAAGAACTATTGAATCATTCAATTTATAACGGGATCTCATGACGAGAAATCATCAAAACAGTTAATTTTAGTTCAGTTCATAATAAAGAGTTCAGCACTGATAAAACTGCATTGGCATGAGGAATAGTTCGCTGAATGGGACAGATGTAAACTTGACAGGAAAATTGTTAAAAAGGTTAAAAGTACACCCTCAAAGTTAACATAGAATAATACGTAATAGGTTCAATACGACTTTGCAAAGCCAAGTTCATGTAATTGACTTTCCTGAAACCATTCAAGTGAAAAGTCTATTAAAATCAACGGGACTTAGGAATATGCTGTGTATGCCAAGGCTAACCAGTTGCTTATTTTTTACATTTGTCATGAACATCCAAGAGATTTGCTACATGTATTCATGTAAATAGCCTAATGCAAACAAACAATCTTTAATTTTCAGAGATTAGTTTCTCCACTCGTTTTCACATTTCAAAAATACATACATACATAATTCATGTTGCAAATTATCCTAATGGTCTCTTGGATGTTACATGTTTATGTTGTGAAGCAACAGATTGTAGCACTATGTCCAAGACAAATTTCCCCTCGGGGACAATAATGTGTATTCTATTCTATCCTTGTACCTGATGTTTCTCTTCCAGCAGGTCGGCCATTGTGCAATCACCTGAGAGGAGTCATATTCTGAAGAATTTTATTTTAATTACTTTCCTACTAAACACACACACACACACACACACACACACACACACACACACCACCAGTGTTGGGCAAGTTACTTCCAAAATGTAATACATTATAGATTACTAGTTACTGTCATTTGAGAGTAATTAGTTATATTACAATTAGAGTTGAGCCGGATACTCGGCTGAAACGAGTATCCGGTACGGATGAAGCACTTTTGGCGAGTACGAGTATTACACGAGTAATACGAGTCAATATCTGTGCTCCGATTGAATAAAAATCTTCATTGGGTAGTTGACTGTGTCTGCATTCTGTGTCTCTCTTTCTCTCTCTCTCGCTCTCTCTCTCTCTCTCTCTCTTACTCACTCACACACACTCACACACACACACACACACACACACACACACACACACACATACACACACACACACACATACCTGGTGTGGAAATAAAAAAAATAAAAAAGAACCAAAAAAAAAAAAAATCACACTGATCATAAAAAAATTAAAAGTTAAAAAAAGAAAGTTATGTTGAGTATGAAAACTCTTGTTCATTACATTTTACTTCATAATGTCAACCTCATGTGTTGTATTCATTGTTCTTGTTCTGTATATAGTTTGTTTGTTATTGTGATCTGAAGCTCAATGCTGATGCTGTCATGTAAATAGTTTTCTAATCAGCAATAAATATAACAATTTCTGATCAACCCATATCAATTGCATGCTTAAAATAACATACCGGTTAAAGCCCCGCCCATTTCAAGACAACCTGACCCACTTCCGGGTTAAATCCTGTCCACTTCCGGGTTAGGCCCCGCCCAGTCCGAGTACAGATACAGATACATATAGGTAAATCATCAGATTTACCTATCGTATAATCAATAATATAGTGCCTCTCCTAGTTATGCTATTATAATTCTAGACTGCCGAGGAAGTTCCTTCTTATGACACGCTCTTTTCTTTTGTTTCCTTTTATGCACATCATGTCTCAGAAGTGCTTGTTACTCACCTAGCTCTGGGGAGTTTACTCCCCGGAGTCCTTATGTTTCTTCTTCGCCCAGAACATCGCCTCGGATTAGGGTGACACCAAGACCTGGGTCTTGGGTGCAGCTGTGGCTATGGACCTGCTACACCCTGCTACGCTCTGCGATTCCCTGCTATGTCCGGCTACGTCCTGCCGCGTCCACCGCGTCCACCCATGCTCTGCTGTGCCACGCTACATCCCGTACCGTCATAACCCCAACCGTCAGACACCGCCCACCAAGAGTCGGGGTCTGCCGAGGTTTCTTCCTAAAAGGGAGTTTTTCCTCGCCACTGTCGCAATAGCCACTGCTAATGCTTGCTCTTGGGGGAACTATTGGAATTGTTGGGGCTTTGTAAATTATAGAGTGTGGTCTACACCTACTCTATCTGTAAAGTGTCTCGAGATAACTCTTGTTATGATTTGATACTATAAATAAAATTGAATTGAATTGAAATTGAATTAGATACAGATAATTCATAATGGTTAACAGATACAGATACAGATACAGATAATACTCGCTCATCCCTAATTACAATATTACTGTCTCTGAATTGTAATGCGTTACACTACTTTTGCATTACTTTTGAGTTACTTTCACCAAAATAACAGCAGAAGTTTGATTTGGCAGCTAGCTTGTGAATTTCACCACCGGATCAATAAAGTCTCTTCTTTATCCACTTTAATACATCATAGATTATTCATAATATTTTGTATAATTAATATGAATATGCAAAGTAACTAAAGCTAAAAAAAAATAGATAAGTAAAACGTACAATAGGCAAGTAGGAGAAAATGAAAATACTCAATTAAAAGTACCTTACATTGTATTGAAGTACGACATTGTTGTATAATGTTTGTTTAAAGCACTTGAATAAGAAATTCATGTTGTTTAGTTTAAAACAGTCTAAAGGAAATGGTCAATTATAGTGTGATTAAAACTCACTATTTACATTATTTACAGTACGTGATTTACAGCTGATATGTGAAAAGGTAGCCTGCACAACCTTATTTAACAGTAATTTAGTTTTACTGCGAACCGTCACAGGAAGTGCTTTTATTTTGAAGTAGGCTACACAGAAGTTGTCTGTTGTGTACTCTTGCTAGCTTACTGAGATGCAACATGTCCGTCAAGCTTAAAGTTACTCACTTTCTTGTTTGTAAAACTGCAACATATTGAACAGTAAATGGTCACAGTAAAAGACGAGCGCTTTTGGTCGTCATTCGAAGCCATTCCACTACAGGCAGAGTTACTCTCCACGGCTGATAAAATGCAATGATATTTACATGTAGCAAGCCTCAACATTAATTCCCCACATGTTTATATCTGTCAGCAGCTCAGACACACTGCTGTCTGCGCTGACGTACCGTCACCTGTTGGGACACAGATGTTGTCCGTACCGTCTCTGGTTCTGGTTCTGACCACGGGAACAGAAACAGGACAGCTCACTTCAACGCAGCGTAATAACTCCTGAAAATAATGTCCATCTCGCAAATGTATCAGTCTCTGCAGTCATCTCAACCATCGAATACAGCAACAGGAAATAACTCTTTTTGTTTTCCTGTTAAGAAATGTGTTGGTGAATTCTTAGAAAAACAATACACAACTAAATGTTGTGTTAAAATGCGTTGTAACTCGCATTACTGAGATTGTAACGAGTATAATATTACCAAAATTGAATTAGTAATGCGTTATATTACTGCATTACAGCAAAAAGGAATACATTACTGTAATTGTTACTCAATCGTTATTCCCAACACTGCACACCACACACACACACACACATTCCCATGAAGTGTTGTGACACACGCACAGAGACACACACACACAAACACACACACACACACACACCCATTCCCATTAAGTGTTGTGATTCTGTAGAAGTGAAACATGAATAAACAGATGACAGATCAACTTTTCACCTTAACCCTTTAGGCGCCAGGTTTTATTGTTAAACATACTAGATTTTGACACCTACATTTCAGAAGGCTCTGGCTTGAAAGTGGTTTGAGATAGAGACAAAGTGTAAATGAGAAAACTATTGAGAATGACCTAAAGTTTATCTAGGGAGTACATTTTCCCATCTAATTTGCATATTATGACATCATATGGTGGCGCCCATATTAGATTATGTAATTTCCATGAAATACCTGATATTTTGAAAGAGAGTTGAACTTATTTCAGCAGATTTACCACCCTCCATCCATTTGTTATGTTGTCCACATATCAAATGAACAGGGAAAAAGTAAATTGTAAGCCAACAGTCATAAATTAGAACTACTACTACACCACAAAACTCATGTAAACAGTAGGCGTTTTTTATGATTTTATTTATGATTTTTATTTTTTTACCCTTTGACTTCTCCGACAGATATACATCAATGACACCAATTTAAAATTACATTAAAATACACACAGTTAACAGTACAACACTAATACCATCAACATGCAACAACAGAAATGGAAAACAATGCAGACGATTAGGTTAAGGTAGGTTTCGATCTACAACTAACACATTTCAAATTTTAAGTTGAGTTCATGTATGGCATTGGGAATAAAAGATCTCTTATAAATGTTCCGACTCGCCCTTGGGACCCTGACTCTACGGCCAGATGGAAGCAGCTCAAACTCTAAGTTTAGTGGGTGTAGAGTGTCTGCTGATATCTGTCTGGCCTTCCTGAGTACCGCATTATCAAATACATCCCCAAGCTGCCTTTGTGACTTGCCAATCACCTTCCCTGCAGTATTAACAATTTTAGAAAGCTTGTTTTTATCTTTCACATTCAGGTTACCGTACCAGGCAGTTATATTAAACTGTAAAATACTTTCTACTAGGCCCCTATATGCCATCTCAAGAATGTATTGACTGACCCCGAAACTCCTCAATTTTCTAATTAAAAACAACCGTTGGTTAGCTCTCTTAAAAATACTCTCTGAGTTAACATTAAAACTTAAAGTGCGATCAATGATTGTACCCAAATACTTGAAATTTTCGACTACTTCCACAGGCCGGCTGTTAAGTACAACAGGGTTAAAGTTACTGGCCCCTCTCAGTTTCGTTTGTGTTATAAGTTCTTTTGTTTTACTCACGTTAATTTCCAATTTAACAGTCTGACACCAGTCCTGCAGTAAAGTGACTTGGCTAAAGTAAGCTTCCTCATGTGCTGCATTATTTTCTGTGAGAAGTCCTACCAAGGCCATGTCATCAGCATATTTAGGTAAACTAACATTGGTGCTATGCACAGTCATTTCATTTATATAAATAGAGAACAACAAAGGTGACAACACACAGCCTTGTGGTGCTCCAGTATTTATAATAAGCTCATCTGAGTAAACCCCATTCATTAACACTCTCTGAGGGCGGTCAGTTAAGAAACTTCTAATCCAGTGAATGAGCCCGCCATTCACATTCATCCTATAAAGTTGTTCTAAAAGAATATCAATTTGCATAGTATTAAAAGCAGAAGTAAAATCAATAAAAAGAACCCGAGCAAGTGATTTTGGTTTTTGCAAATGTTTAGCTATTTGATTTACAAGAGCAAGAATTGCATCCTCTGTGCCCCTATGTGGCCTATAGGCAAATTGAAGGGGGTCAAGTTGATTCTCAACAAAAAACATTAAATGGGTGCTGACCACCCTCTCCATACACTTAGCTAAGAGTGGAGTGAGTGCCACGGGTCTAAAGTCTCCAAGGGCTACAGCCTTCGAGACCTTGGGCACCGGAATTATTGTGGATTTCTCAATTCATGATGATCAGAGCATGCATCAAAAAACATACGCCACTCCGTAGAGTCAAAACAATCTCTAAGCTCCTCCACCCCATCCTCAGTCCATTGACGTACAGTTTTCAGGAGTGGTTTTTCTCTCCTGACTTTCTGTCTATATGTTGGAAGGAGATGAATGACATTATGATCGGACCTTCCCAGACATTATGATCAGACCTTACTGACTTATATGCGTCTGGGATGTTACCGAAGCATTGGTCCAGTATACGAGTGGAGCGAGTGGGCGTGGTGACGTACTGCTGCACAGTGGGTAGATAAGGTGATAGCTGGCATGTATTGAAATCCCCCAAGATAAAAACCGGCTGGTCAGCCGATCGGGAGAGTGCAGCATCGAAGCTGTCAGTTATTATTTCCGCAGCTTCTTTATTATTTGGCCCTGGGACATAGACAAGAGTAATGGTGATTTGCCCAAACTCTCGCGGAAGGTAAAACGGCCTGATAGATACAGACAGCAGCTCATAGTCTCTAGTGCACACTCTCTTGAGCACTTTGAATTGTGAGGCCCAAGCGCTGTCAATAAACATGCAGAGTCCTCCCCCGATGGATTTTTGAGACGACACCTTATCACGATCCGCTCTTATAACTGTAAATCCCTCCATGTCAATGCATGTGCTGTCCTCATGGAGCCATGTCTCTGTGAAGCAGAGCAAGTTGCTCCTTCTAAAGTCCTCCTCAAATCGAAGGCGTGTTGTAATCTCATCCAGTTTATTATTTACAGATCTGACGTTTGACAGAGTTATGATGGGAAGCGGGTGTCTGTTTCCTCGCCGTCTCAACCTGTTACGAACACCCCCCCCTCGAGCCTCTTTTCTTACTTTTCCTACCTTGGGCTTTTCCATGTGGGGTTGATGATACATGATTTAAGTCCACAGGCACAGCTTTATTCCGTAGGGCAAGAAGAAAATCCCTCGAGTATGTAATCACTGGCGTCGTTCGCATCTGGTGTTCACTTCCCTCATTATTCCCGACTAGGGCAAAGTTTTCTCTTATGACAGCATATAAAGTGAATAAAATCACCACTGCCCGCAGGTAATCCATTTCCATGTTGCTTGACTCAAAGACGTAAACAGAACATAAGTTGACAACACGATTAATCGTCGAAAATTCACAACAGCAAACAAACGAACAGAGAAGCACAGGGTCAGCAGCCGTGCCGCGCCCCCTTTTTTGGCCATCCCAAGTTGTTGCAGCCCTCTTACTACCAACCTGTGTGTGTTTCCTAGGCTGCCAAATATGAAAACTAGTAGCGTGCACCTATAGCCCAGCTCTGAGATGGTGTTTAGGAGTGGTTGGTATTTAACTACCTTGGTGGAGAAAGACTCCTCCATGCTGGAATCAAAGCTGCAGCCTACCTCCAAAATGTCCACCTCACTGGACTCCTCATTGATAATAACAACATCTGGTGTAAGAGAGTACTAGAGGTACTACTGCAGGGCTGGAACATGGATGATTTTACCTGACAATGTTTGTACATTCTTACTGAGAGAGGGAAATGGTTTGATATGTCTTCCACTATGAGGGTCTTCTATTCTGTCATGACGTGCTATGTACATTCCTTTGTAGGCATGGCAGCCATTTAGGATGTGTGACAGTGTTTCAGCGATCTGTTCTGAGGTGTGATGCAGGAAATGTGGGAAACCAGATAGAGAGGTTGAGTCTGGTAGGGAGGACTTATAATCTGGCTTTCACTGTGAATGTGAGAATGTCCTCACTGAGTGCAGAGTTCTTGAGGAATGAGTGAGACACAGAGTGATCAGCAAAGGGAAGACATGCAAGTTTACACACACACACACACACACACACACACACACACACACACACACACACACACACACACACACACACACAAACACACATATACGTACAAAGACACACACACAGACACACACCGCTCAGTGTACCTGTCTCTCTCTCTACCTGTCTGTCTCCTACTGACTGTGGTGTTTAGCTCTGTGTACCTGTCTCTCTCTCTTTCCTGGGCACTAATTGGCTCTTACACTCCCCATCCTTGTACCTGATGTTTCTCTTCCAGCAGGTCTGGCATTGTGCAATCACCTGAGAGGAGTCATATTCTGAAGAATTTTATTTTAATTACTTTCCTACTAAACACACACACACACACACACACACACACACACACACACACACACACACACACACACACACACACACACACACACACACACACACAGACACATACACACACACACCATGTTCTCTCCGGTCACTAACTGGGAATTTTGCTGCTGTACACGCATGTTCCCAACATCAGAAGTGTTTTGTTCTGTGGAAAGTCACACCTTCTCAGTAACACACACACACACACACACACACACACACACACACACACACACACACACACACACACAGACACACAGCATTGAGCTCTTAAGTAAGTAAAGTGTATCTATATAGCACTTACCACAAAGTGCTTCACAAGCCAAATATTTCAATACATTATAAAACGTTGTTGTTGTTGAAAACCAGCCATTTGAAATAGTTTGAGTGATTCCTTCAACAGTCAAACTCATATACCATTGATGCTATCTGATAACACACTTCATTACATTATTATTATTATTATAGATTTATATAAAAGAGAGAAAAATATCATCAAGAATTATCACCAACAAAGAGTGAGTGAGTGAGTGAGTGAGTGAGTGAGTGAGTGTGTGTGTGTGTGTGTGTGTGTGTGTGTGTGTGTGTGTGTGTGTGTGTGTGTGTGTGTGTGTGTGTGTGTGTGTGTGTGTGTGTGTGTGTGTGTGTGTGTGTATGTGTGTTCTTGTTTAACTATATTCGTGGGATCCACAAACCGGGAATACAGTATACTTGTGGGGTCCCGACAGCTTTGTGGGGCCAAAATGCTGGACCCCACAAGGTTAAAGGTCTGTTTGAGGGTTAAGACTTGGTTTTAGGATTAGGGTTAGAATTAGGTTATGGTTAGGGTGAGGGTAAGGGTTAAGGTTAGGCATTTAGTTGTGATGGTTAGGGTTAGGGTCAGGGGCTAGGGAATGCATTATGTCAATGACGGGTCCCCACAAAGATAGTGCCACGCACTATGTGTGTGTGTGTGTGTGTGTGTGTGTGTGTGTGTGTGTGTGTGTGTGTGTGTGTGTGTGTGTGTGTGTGTGTGTGTGTGTGTGTGTGTGTGTGTGAGTGTGTGTGTATGTCTGTGTGTGTGTGTGTGTGTGTGTGTGTGTGTGTGTGTGTGTGTGTATGTCTGTGTGTGTGTGTGTATGTCTGTGTGTGTGTGTGTGTGTGTGTGTGTGTGTGTGTGTGTGTGTGTGTGAGAGAGAGTGTGTGTGTGTCCTTCTCACACACTTCACCTACTTCACTCTTGGCTTCCAGGGTAAACAATGAACTTGGGGTTTGGAGCAGTTTGGACAGCGTTGGATATTGGATAATAATAAACTGTGACTAAAAATTGAATGAAACACACAACACACTGTAACTGTGAGTAGGACTATGTTCCAACACTGAATTTTTAGTTATTACAAATGTTGATGAAAATGTAGACTAAATATTAGAGGTGTAGAGAGATGCCTCTATATGTGTTCATATCTGTGATCAATCATTTAATTGTTTCTATCCATCCATTATCTGTAAAAAGGTGCCTCCATTAGCATGTGGACAGGTGATGAGATTATAAAGTAGTATAACAGTAGTCTTATTATAACAGTCAGACAAATGTTTAATACGTATGACTTACTTCCAAATTCAGAATTATTATTTCTTTTCTTGAAATTGATCTCAGATGATGACAAACCTCACATATCTTCTTCAGGTTCTGTGGAAACGTTTAGCTGAACAAAGAAAACTGCTTTTAACCATATAAGGAAGTTCCTCCTCTTCAACAGACATGAACACACTTGTTGAGGACATTTATAAAAGCAGTCTTCTCTCCTCAGGTCAACAACAAGCTCAGCTCAAAGCACAGGACAACAACTGAAACCAGCGGTAAGATGAAGACTGAATGCATGTCTGTTGTTCACTCAACTGCTTTCTTTTAAACACAACTCATTTACTGTCATATATTTTATGTTGCATTAGATATTCAGGCTATGACAGACTCTCTTACACTTTGTGCTAACGTTAAATATTCAAAGAGAGAAACCCAATACGTGTCAAACATTTTGACTGAACCCATTTGTATGATAATCATGGTTTTACTTTCCTCTCAGTCAGTCTCTGACTCTCTAGATCTCAGCAGGAACAATGTCGTGCATTGGTAATACCGAGGACATCAACTTGGGCTGCAACTCAGGCAACAGATGTCATAATACCACCACCATTCCAGGTAAATCTGAGTGAGTCTATTCTTTTCTGTAAGGTTGTCTTGACAGTTTCATCAAATCTCTTTCTCGCATGTTCTCTTACAGGATGTGTTGGACCCAATGCTGCTGTGGGCAACACCACTGGCGTCACTGTCAGTGGAAATAATGCAGGAAGCATTGGATCAGGCAACACAATTGATATAAGAGGTGAGATATTCCTCTTACTGCTTGTCCTCTTATTAAATTGAATTAAATTGCCAGAACTGTATTATCAGTCCAGTTTATTACTTATGTTCAGATATCAGGATCTTAAAGGCAAAAATCTGAGTTTCTGTTGTCAACTTTGAATTCCTTATCTCAATTCTCATATTTTAACAGGAGGAGTGGGAGCTGGTCAACGGGTTGGCAACACCTCCAACGTTAACGCTGGTTCTAACTCCGGATCCATCGGTTCAGGGAATCGCATCAACATGTAATGAGGTAAGAAATGGAAGAGATTTACTGTCAGATATCAGCATATGCGTGTGATATGTTAATTCTTTACCTGTCATTGGATCATTGTAAAACAATATAATCTGGATTTTCTCATCAATCTTTTTTCCTCTCCTGTTTCTCCCTTTTAGGAACTCGGCCTCCAACTCTTCTAAAAACAATGCACCATTTGTTGAATGTAGAATTCATGATTTCAAATCAACAGAAAGAGTCAGTGATCTGATGAATGTAAAGGAAATATGAGTGCAAATAAAGTAGAGTAGCTGCTCTATGAGACTGTCTTTGGCTGAATATTTATCATTTCTACTGACCTTGCTCTGAGGGATACTCAGGGCCTTGAAAGTGTTCTTATCTTCTTTGTCCTTCATCCAAACATTGTCATGAATTTGTTTTCATTGTGGATTTGTTTTTGTGATATAGTTTTTGTCAGTAAACTGACTAAGTAGCAGTTGGGTTTTCTAAATACATATTCCAGTATTTAACCTAAAATGATTTACTGCGATTGCACACTGATAATCTCCCTTCAATCTGTTATGCTTCTGTAAAACAGTGGCTGCACCAGCTATGACGTAGCTGCGTCATAATAATAGGGGCACATACTATTACTGCAGAGCTATAGGCTGAGTTGATGAAGAATACAGAGCTCAATATAAATAATCAATAAACTTGTGTTATATTGTAGAAAAAAACTGACTTTGGTGAAAAGTCTGCAAACAACTCTAAGCCTCCTAATAGTCACTTTGGGGAATACAGGCTGAGTGTGAGTGAATGACCAAATGTATATTAAATTACTGAAGCTAAACTGGATTAATAGCTTAAATGTGTAAGAAGTTGAAGTATAGTCAGAATAATTGGAAACGTGGGAATGGTTTAAATTAGTATAAATTTCATTATAGCACCACTAATGTAAAAAAGATGTGGAATAATTAAGGTTTTCTGAAAAGCTAACGCTCAACTGAATTGTCAACACGTTCTCACACTCGTCTCGTAAAATATGGACGCTTGGTCAGGTGCCTTTGTCGTTCTTATTGACGCTAAAAGTCTCCTTTAGCGCTTTAAGTAAACGCGCTTGGTCGGGACTATTGCCGTCCCTTTAGCGCTTTAAGTAAACTGCTGCCTCTCTGCCTCTCTAACTGCTGCTCTCCCCGGGGCGTTACACAAACACGCTGAAAGACGCCTTTTTCGTCGCATCAGATGCTGACAGCCACTGTCCAATCGTCCTTATTTTACGAGTTCGGAATGAGAACGGGTTGGAATTGTTGGCTTTAAAAGTTGAATAATGCCAAACGATGTAGAACATTGCGAGGGCTGAACTTACTTTCTAACTGAAATTATGAATAACTATAGAAGGCTTACACATGCAGTGAGAAACATTGATTAAAACGCAGAAATATGAAACAAGTGTTTGAAAAATCTCAAAGGCATTGCACTGTACTGCACGAGTTGGAAATTGAAACGTAAAATTGTCAGTTGGAAGCTGAACTGCATTACCTTAATAAGCGAAGAGCTGAAATACATTTCTAGAAAAGCTGGAAGCTGAACTGTAATACTGTCAAAGATGGAAGCTGTAATTAATTACCTGAAAAGGTTGAAAGAAAAAATACTTTGTATTATTATCAGAAATATAACCTGCATAGAATGAAAAATCATTTATCTAAAGAGCTGAGAGGTGAAATATTTTGCCTGAATATGCCTAAATATGGATTGTTAGTTTATATGTGATCTGAAGTTTACTGAAACAATGAAAGTCTGAGGTCTTTAAAGTAACTTTTATATTGAGTAATAATGTCGGAGTCTGACCATCAAACACTATGTTCTGCTGTTATAATCAACATTAACAACAGTCCTGACATTATGTACATGAAAACAATTCCATGATCTGGAAAATGGAAAGGTAATGAAATCATGTTTGTTCTTTGTAAGACATTGTGAAATAATTAATAAATATGACGCAGACAGGTGACCTCATTACAAATGTATTTTATACAATTACATTACTGTTTTGAGTCAACAATGTTGTAGTAATTAACACCGTTGGTATGTTTCAAAATGCAGATGCAGTATCAGCAGTAATACATTACAGGAAGTCATAACAACAGTACAAATACAAACAAGCATGATACGATGTTCATACAGAAATAATACTCACAATGTATTTCAAAGACAGAAAATAGTTGTGTAAGCAGTATCACTTCACTGCACTATGATTACAGCAACAAGTATATGATTGTTCAAAACATCAAACACTGATAATTCTTTAGTTTTAAATATAATCCATACATAATATGTTA
>NC_050184.1:3782285-3819785 GCF_008315115.2 Sander lucioperca | reverse complement strand
AGCTGTTTTGTGCTGTTCCACCTATAACATCAAAAAAGCATGACATTTCTCTCAGAGCGACTCAATAAACATATTATGAACTTTGCAGTCAGCATTGTTGTACTTACCCGTATGATGCGACTGCCATTTTTCAATTTGTCTGCTTCTTTGACCTCTTTCCGCGTCATGTTGGGCACGACGCCTTTTCTGTGCCCAGTCACCGCCACGATGTAACCCCTCAGGATCCTGAAAACCATCCTCTGCCTCTTCTTATCTTCTGGGTTTTTCTCAAGAGAATCTGTAAAAGCACAGGACGACCACTCCATGCAATGGTCAAGTCCTTTAGCTACGGACTGCCCACACCCACAAACCAAAGCCTACCGCCATCACCCATAGACCACCACCCAACATTTTATCTATATAGTGCATTTGTTATTAATTTTTTTAACAAGTGGGATTGTCTCAAGTCACTTTACAGAATCCAGCCGGAGCCAGTTTCTACATGCAAGACCCCGTGATGTAAAGACCAGCCTCAATATTAGCCCAGTGATGTGTTCAAGAACCAGCAATGGTGAAAGTTTAAGCTCAGGACTCACCATTAGCATATCAAGCACGATTCTTCTGTAGGACATAGACAAACAAACTTTTATGGACCAACACATGCCTAAACCCAGTTTCTAGGTGTGGGTCCCTGAAATGTTGGGTCAGCAGGCCTGCCCAGAGCTCAATTATATAAAATAGTCTTAAGTAAAACACACATTATATTCAAACTACTGCAGTGATCTTAATCCGGAGCTCAAAATGCTTCTGTAACACACACACACACACTCTCCTACTGTCTGCTGCTCTCCCCTACTGTCTGCTGCTCTCCCCTACTGTCTGCTGCTCTCTCCTACTGTCTGCTGCTCTCCCCTACTGTCTGCTGCTCTCTCCTACTGTCTGCTGCTCTCCCCTACTGTCTGCTGCTCTCCCCTACTGTCTGCTGCTCTCTCCTACTGTCTGCTGCTCTCTCCTACTGTCTGCTGCTCTCTCCTACTGTCTGCTGCTCTCCCCTACTGTCTGCTGCTCTCTCCTACTGTCTGCTGCTCTCTCCTACTGTCTGCTGCTCTCCCCTACTGTCTGCTGCTCTCCCCTACTGCCGCGGCTCTTTTTGTTTTGTTGTGTTGTTGAGAAGCGAGACACGGGAACTTTCTTTCTGGAGAATTTATTCAGAGACAAACGGAAACCTACACTGTACATTTACTACCACTTCACAAATAAACTGCTGATGTATTCTCAGCTCTGATAGCCGACAGCTGGCTGCTCTGAACGCATTCACCGTCACTCTCTCTCATGTAGCCTACACACTAAACACTGAGCTATTCCTTATTCACCGTCTCTCTCTCATGTAGCCTACACACTAAACACTGAGCTATTCCTTATTCACCGTCTCTCTCTCATGTAGCCTACACACTAAACACTGAGCTATTCCTTATTCACCGTCTCTCTCTCATGTAGCCTACACACTAAACACTGAGCTATTCCTTATTCACCGTCTCTCTCTCATGTAGCCTACACACTAAACACTGAGCTGTTCCTTATTCACCGTCTCTCTCTCATGTAGCCTACACACTAAACACTGAGCTATTCCTTATTCACCGTCTCTCTCTCATGTAGCCTACACACTAAACACTGAGCTGTTCCTTATTCACCGTCTCTCTCTCATGTAGCCTACACACTAAACACTGAGCTGTTCCTTATTCACCGTCTCTCTCTCATGTAGCCTACACACTAAACACTGAGCTGTTCCTTATTCACCGTCTCTCTCTCATGTAGCCTACACACTAAACACTGAGCTATTCCTTATTCACCGTCACACACTCTCTCATGTAGCCTATACACTAAGCACCGAGCTATTCCTTAAAGGAGAATTCCGGTCGATTTCAACCCGTAGCTCTGTTGTTTGTAAATTAGGAGTACTGTCAGTAGCGAGAAAAACTAAACCAATCGGTGCTGCCTACACCGAGTTATCCTCCTGCTAGCGTTAGCACCCAACAGGCTGAAACAGGGCTTAAACAGGGCAAGTTTTAAACATGTTTTTAGCCTCTAAACATGTTCTAAATGTCATTACAAGTGCTTAGCCATGTGCAGTTATTCCTTACGAGGGAACACAGCGAATTTGACTGCAGTAGATGTGACAGAAAGCCATAAAAGTTGTGTTAATCCATACCTCTGTTGAGTTCCTGGTTTATGGTGAAGTCCACACTAATCGATTGCCGAGCTCATACAATCCAATATTCCAAAATGTATTTTTTCCACAAAAAAAACCGATTTGCCGTGTTTATGTCCTTAATAATGACTGTAGCAACAAGCTGTAACCTGACACCACTGCTCACCCAGCAGACCAGAGCTACCGTCTACAGTTCAAAAGTTCAACAGCTATCGCGCATGCGCAAAGGTTACCTAGCAACGGTGGAGACTCACCGACTCAGCTGAGAGAGAGACGAAGACGGAGCTTTGGGATAATAACGTGTCAGTGTATAATATCAGCTCAGATGGATAGTTAATCCCAATCCGATGCGGAACACACGGAGGAGTTTTTGGAGTTTGATGGTCGGGGTTATCTTTTCGAACCTGAATATACAGACGAAGAGTTATTGGCACAAGATCTTGCCGAGAGAAGGGCACAAACAGAGGAGCAGGCAGAGGCTGCTGCTTCAAGGCTACGACGTGCGGGGACATGGTGGTGCTCCTGTGGGTACTGTATCGTAATGACCACCGAGGAAGAAAGCCTGTGCTGTAAGGAATGGGATCTCATCCAGCCTGGTCTGGATGGGTCCCCAGATAACGGACATTGTTTCGGCCATACAGAGAGGTTTCTATAAGGATGTTCTGGAAGCGTTTTTTTTTGTCCCGAAAGTAAATTGGAAGAAGCGGCCTAAACCGGACAGACCTGACAGCCAGCTGTCTAATGAGTGAGTAACAGGCTGTCATGACTCTGTCCTAGCTTAGGTACATGTACATTTGTTGTAAATACACATTCAAAACACTAATCAAAACACACCTCTTCAGATTAGCTTTCCACATACAATAATCTTACATTTCTCACCTGATAGTTACTGGTTTTAATTGCTTCTAAATATGATTGTTGTATTTGTTGGTTGTATTGCTTATCTATTTTTAATGTAATATATGTGATGGTTTTTACTGTAGTGTATTTGAGTACCATGAAAAGCGTTATATAAATGAATTTTATTATTATTTATTATAAAGAGATGCGCCACTTCTTTAGTGAAATAACCAAAACTCGCCCTTCCTCCCCCCCAGCCAATGCAGACTCGTGGCCTACCGGGTGATTCTGGAGTGGGTTCTGAGAGGAGAGCGCCTTGGCCGTGGCACCAGAAGAACATTGCCTAGCTGTGTTGTAGCAGCGATCAGACAAGAGTACCCCTCCCCCACTGGAAGTTACACGGGATTCAAAGAGGCAGAGGACATTTTCTGAGTCTAAAACTATGATTTCTAGTAATACTTGGTATTGCCATTACAAGGAATAAACAAAGCAATTGCACAGTTCTATAAGGAAACAGTAAGAATATGTATATTGTACAAGTAAAGTTGAATAAGTAAATTGTAAGAATAAGTAAATTGTACAGTTCTATAATATATTGCTGCACCTGTCTGTTATCAGTGGTTTTATAATATAACAGTACACATTACATTTGTGCTTTTTTGTTTTTACTTCAACAACAAAAATTAAATTACAATATCACAATCTAGACACAATCAATGTAAAGTATGTACAGTGCAGTGTGTGGTTTTATACATAATCATGCTGCAACATAGTCTGAAGTGTACAAAGAAAAAATAGTTCAGTGCTCTTTTCCTAGGCCTAGAACATGCTCATGTAACGCGACCTGGCTTGAGCAACCAGTTCACTCTTATCCGGCCGTGGAACTGGGGCTATGTTGCGAAGCAGTCGCCTTCTTCTCCGTCGATGACGGGGTAAGGGCTCAGAGAAGACTATGGTCCTGTCTTCTCTCCTCCTCCAGACACGCTCCATCAGGTCATCGCGGAAGGCCTGAGTTGTATGTTCATACATGGGCTTTGCCACCCATTGCTGAGTCTGTCGCGAGTAGACAACTTTGTGCTTTGGTTGTCCTGACAAAAAAGAAAACTGTTTAGTCCAGCATCACAATGAAATACATGAACTGACTATGTAGTATGCGATGAATGTAGTGTCCTTACATAAGAAATAATGGTATACTGCTAGTAACTACTAGCCTATAAAACACATATGTCATAGTCCCAAACATTACCATATTCTAGTCCTCAACTACATTCTAATCAACGTTCCCATCCGGAACATTGTCTTATATCATACCTTGTTGTGTTGTAGCAAGTGGTCTGCCGAGGTTACTGTTGTGATCTATTATGGCAAGTTGCGTGCAAGTCCTCATGCTGTCATAACCAAAGTGCAGTCGTTTCTCTGCATACTTCAGCATAACTGCATGGAACACTTCCAGAGATCCTGTATGGAAAAACACACACACACACACACATTCCACCATGTCCTCAGAACCAATGTAAATACAGCATATGATGGTTATGTAGTGTTGAAAATTTAAAAATTGAAGACGTGTTTGTTGGATTGATGAGGAAGGAGTGAGGCTTGGTATGATGAAAATTTAACATAAAAGATTTTATAAAAATGAATGTCAATGACATGGTAAAAACAATATTAGACTGCAGCAGTCAGTAACAGATAGTGGTGTCAACAATAATCGATTCGGCAATGCATCGCAATGCGGGGCATGCGCGATTCAGCATCGATGCGGCAAAGTGCCATAATCGATTATGTCACTAAAACCTGCCACACTAAAATCAAGCACGTTGAAAATACAACTAACTTCATGAACCATGTTGATCGTTGGCATCCTGAGTTGGCTTCAACAACAACAAATCATCACTCATTCAAAGCACTGAAAGCAGTGATTTGTTTTCTTTTTCATGTTTGAAAATGTCATATCCAATACCCTGTACCATTTAATTTAATTTTATTTAATGGCATTTATGTCAAAGATACAGGAGAGTGATAATACACACATAGCAGCCAATAAAATCTGTTGTTCAATATCTGACTGCTTGTATTGCCTCATGACTGATGAAAAATTTGCCTTGTTGTGTGCAGTAGAATTTTGATGCATCGCAATGCATCGTAGAATCAAATTGAATCGAATCGTTACCTGGTGAATCGTAATCGAATCGAATTGTGAGGGCAGTGCCAATGCGCACCCCTAGTAACAGATATATTACTTTGGAGCAGTAGGAGGTTTCTAAAATGAAAACTTTCTCTTTGGTCAGAAATCTCCAAAAGAACTCTGAATTCCCAGGTTACTCCAGGTCACAGACAAAGGTCTTTATCATGGTAGTGCCAATTCTATTCAAGTTTACAGGTATATGCATTTCTTTTGATCTAATCTAGCTCAAGACAGCAGGGTGTGGCTCCCAAAGCTGTTTAAACAATAGGTATCCTTGTGTGGGGACAAGGAGCTTCCTCATGTATGCTGAATGGCAGACATGACGAAATTATTCTTTAGAAGGTTGGGATGGTGTGAGCCAGTCAAATGCTAATTGGGATGGTGTGAGGCAGTCAAATGCTAATTGGGATGGTGTGAGCCAGTCAAATGCTGATTAGGTCTAATCAGTATACAATGTTTTCTGCCTAGCTGCAGTGTACATATAATTAATTTAAACTTACAGTATATTGTTTATCAAACACCACCAACTTTTTTAAACTCAACAGTAGTGACTAAAGTGTTTGTTTGGAGATCAAGGTGTTTCTTAGAAGTGCTCCAGTGGTACTGTCACTAGAGGGTGGCTGTGATGATAATGATACCAGCACTCACAGCAAGGTACATTTTACCATTTCTAAGCACTAAACTGCATGACATAAAAATACTTCAATGTGTCTAAATGCTTACCACTATGTTTGAAGAGTGCCATCTGTCTCAAATCTCTAAGGAGATTGCTGTCCATCACCACACCCTTCAATGCCAAAAAAGGTGATGTATCTGACTTCAGCCACCTCTTCCGCCTCTGATGCTCTTTTGTCAGGGTTGGGTGACCACAGGTGTACTGAACACTATCCTCTTCCCATCTATGTACACCACATATGTGGATGAGAAGTGATGTCCATCTTCTTACACAGTCCTACACAAACAAAGACATGAAAGTTGGTGAAATGTAAAAACAAATATAATCTGTTCACTGAGGTTATATTTGCTCTCAGATTTTTCATTCCAATGTTATTACACTGATGGGAATGTGGTGTCTAATAGATAATTAGTGAATGGCAGACACAACTATTTAGAATTACCTCTTTGTCACCTTTGCTTGTGTAACATGACCAGTAAAGATGGTTGGTAACGGCCTTGATCCAAGGACGGAGGTCTTTGTTATCCTTCTTGTTGGATATGGACACAAGTTTTTTCTTCACACCTATACCAAACATCATTCAAGGATGTACAGTATATGAAGTTAGCTACATAAAGTGAACAGAGCACATGCAATTTTATTGAGTAAGAAAATGCAGCATTTTCTTGTCCACATAAACTACTTACTCTTACTGACATGCCAGGGGTCAAGTTCATGCCGTATGCTCCTGTAGTTGTCCCTCAGCAGTTTTCGGATGGATGGTGATCTGTCAGTGGTTATCACTTCAATATCCACTCCCCTCTCAAGCAGATAATCCAGACCCCTCTGGAAACCCAACACCTCCATGGCCACAGAGCTGCTTGCTTCGGTTACCTAGAGAATAACATTGTACAAACCATGTTCAAACTGTGTTGAAACCAATGCATGTGAGGCACCCAAGTTTGTGATTCATTGCATAGTTATACACACTAATTTACCTGAACAAATTCAAAGTGTACAATCTCTTTCGTGGCGTCGTCCTGAAAAGAGTATGTGCAATATTTGGCACTGAAACCTGATGTGTGAAAAAGATTCATAGAGAGGTAACTACATTATATGGTTGTCATGACTTGGTATGTTGTTTAAATGCACAACTTATATGGTTATGATTTGCAGTTGAAGCATCATGCTTACCTGGGCTGTCACACCTCGCATCACCACAGAGCTCAACTTTTTGTCCTGAGTTTGAATGCTCTATGAGGCGCTTTATTATTTGCTCATGCTGTGTTTGGTATGCTTCTTGAATAACTGGTATCAAGTAGGAAGATTGAAGTGCATAAAACTGTGTTTTCTTTGGAATCGATGTGTGGAGAAGTTCAGCCCAGTCCATTATAGTGGTGTGGGTGGTGCCGGTAAAGAAGGTGGCTGCACTGATTATGAGATTGCTTGCCGGCATTCCTCTGATGTCAGGACATGAAGACCATGTTCCGGAGTGTTCATTTATGCAATTCCACTGAACTCTGATTTGGCTGGACTGAGTAATAATTGTTTTGTCTTCAATGGCAGAGCCACATGTTCTGCAGAGAGCAAATAGTTCTAATAGTTTTGACTCGTTTACAAGCCATTTTCTTTCAGACCACCCCTTTCCATTTCCACTGGCCGAGGCAGAATCAGAAAAAGACTCTTTGCTAGATGGGGGGGTGTCGCTGGATATTGCATAACTGGTGTCAGACGGATCCTGTACAGCCATTTCCCCAAGGCTTGTGCTCATCTCCAACACATCAGAATGTTCTGTTCCTCCCTATTGGAAATATTAAAATGTGAAAACCGATTTTATTTTTAATGTAATACGTATTATCAAGACAAAGCTGGCAGTTTTACAAAAACTTTAAAGACCGATATTGGAGTCAGTTGCGACACATCTACACTGGCTGTATGGGGAGCAGTCAAAGGCAGAGTACATGCAGCAGAACCCTGCTCCTACAATTCACAAAACTAATTTCAGATCAGAGGACAATATCTACAACTCTAAGGCGGATTCTGACTTTTTCAGTCATACATAAAACATCAAGCATTATTAGGACAAGCAAAAATCAAAGAAAATACATTACACTCACTTGTGACACATCTTCACTGGCTGTGCAGGGGACAGTCAAAGATGGACTAGATGCAGAAGCACTTAGGTCCTACAGTTCACAAAAAAGGATGATGTTTGAGATGTCTGTTTGTAGTTACAACATGATTATGACATTTACAAGGATTATATCGCGACAAAGCTAACTGTAATATAAAGAACAAAAAGAAAAGGTATTCAACTGACTGGAGACAGAATCTGATATTCACTGGCTGTGTGGGGGGCATTGAAAGATGGGCTAGATGCAGTGGCAGCCTGGTCCTTCAATTCACAACATAAAGTAATATAAATAACCTTGTAATAACAATACAGGAAAATGTTTGTAATAGTAAATTCACATTCAAAAAGGTTACATAATTAAAACAACTTACTGTTTGTTGCCGTAAAGGAGGGAGTGCAAAATATATGCCAGATAATGAAGGCTTTGTACGTTGTTGTGGGGTTTTTGTCTGTGGACTTGAAAGAACTATTTTGAAACTGGCTGGATGACCAGATTTGCTTGACGCCTTCTTGGGAGTTGACTGTGGCACTGCAGCTAATTCTGTCTCTATGTCACTGGATGTTGTCCCCTAAATAAGTAAGAAGGAGAAATAACATTGTAATCAGACTCAATGGCCAAAACAGTAACATTGAGGACACATCTATCATAATCAGTGTTGGGAGAAAGGCAATTACAGTAATATATTCATTTTTGCTGTAACGCAGTAATATAACTCATTACTAATTACATGTCGGTAATATCATACACGGGTTACAATCTCAGTAACTGGAGTTACATTTAGTGGTGTTTTTTTTTTTCTCAAGAATTCACCAACACCGTGAAACATTTCTTCACAGGAAAAAAAGTGAGAATTACTTCAGCCTTGGAAAGTATAAATCATATTGTAGTTACCTCCAATTTGTCTGCAGTTGGTCTTTTCACTTTTGGAATGGCATTTGCCTTCAGATACCGGGACTTGACGCTCTTTTCGGTGAAGTCGTCCTCATCAAAATGTTCGCTGCAAACACGGTAATCTCTCTCACGTAATGTTCGCAAGGGAGTTTGCACATCAAGCTGAAGTACAACCAGCCACAACTGTAAAATCTCCCGGTTGCGGAGGGGTAGACGGTGAAAGCTCAAGCTCAAATATCTCTTCATTTGGTTGCCGCAATTTGGAAAGGCACAAACTGGAACCATTTTCTCATATTAGTCCTGAAAACTCCAAGCTCCGTCTGTTAGCTCTGTGAGCTCCTCCCTGCTTTTGCCGACAGTGTCCACCGTTGCTAGGTTACCTAAGCGCATGCGCGATAGCTGTTGAACTCTTGAACTGCAGCTCTGCTCGCTCCACTGTGGTGTCAGGTTACAGCCTGTTGATACATACGCGTTACTATGGAAAGAACCTCGGCAAATCGTTTTTTTGTGGAAAAAATACATTTTGGAATATTGGATTGTATGAGCTCGGCATTCGACTAGTGTGGGCTTTACCATAAACCAGGAACTCAACAGAGGTATGGATTAACACAACTTTTATGGCTTTCTGTCACATCTACTGCAGTCACATTCGCTGTGTTCCCTCGTAAGGAATAACTGCACATGGCTAAGCACTTGTAATGACATTTAGAACATGTTTAGAGGTTAAAAACACGTTTAAAACTTGCCCTGTTTAAGCCTGTTGGGTGCTAACGCTAGCAGGAGGATAACTCGGTGTAGGCAGCACCGATTGGTTTAGTTTTTCTCGCTACTGACAGTACTCCTAATTTACAAACAACAGAGCTACGGGTTGAAATCGAAAAAATACCTCTCAAATCGGTTATGTGGAAATGAAAATACATCTAGTCGGGACACAAAGCACATGACATGTTTGAGAAAAAAACGTTTTATAATCTGCTTAACAATAAGTTTTATTTATTAAGTTTTTATTCATGCAGATAACAAACTGCATTAAAATGCGCCTGATACAGACTGAATGAATGAATGAGGAAATGAGAGAGAAGAAACCTCGAGTTTCGCTCAGTCTCCTCCCTCTGACACAGTGTCAGAGGGAGGAGACTGAGTGTGTGTGTGTGTGTGAGAGTGTCTCTGTGTGAGTGAGTGTGTGAGTGTCTGTGTGTGTGTGTGTGTGTGTGTGTGAGTGAGTGTGAGAGTGTCTGTGTGTGTGTGTGAGTGAGTGTGTGAGTGTCTGTGTGTGTGTGAGTGAGTGTGTGAGTGTCTGTGTGTGTGTGAGTGAGTGTGAGAGTGTCTGTGTGTGTGTGAGTGAGTGTGAGTGAGTGAGTGTCTGTGTGTGAGTGAGTGAGTGAGTGTGTCTGTGTGAGAGTGTCTGTGTGAGAGTGTCTGTGTTTGAGTGAGTGTCTGTGTTTGAGTGAGTGAGTGTGTCTGTGTGTGTGTGAGTGAGTGTCTGTGTGCTGTGTGAGAGTGAGTGTGTGAGTGTCTGTGTGAGAGTGTCTGTGTGAGTGAGTGTCTGTGTGAGAGTCTGTGTGAGAGTGTCTGTGTGAGAGTGTCTGTGTGAGTGTGTGAGAGTGTCTGTGTGAGTGTGAGTGGGTGTGTCTGTGTGAGAGTGTCTGTGTGAGTGTCTGTGTGAGAGTGTCTGTGTGAGAGTGTCTGTGTGAGAGTGTCTGTGTGAGAGTGTCTGTGTGAGAGTGTCTGTGTGAGAGTGTCTGTGTGAGAGTGTCTGTGTGAGAGTGTCTGTGTGAGAGTGTCTGTGTGAGAGTGTCTGTGTGAGAGTGTCTGTGTGAGAGTGTCTGTGTGAGAGTGTCTGTGTGAGAGTGTCTGTGTGAGAGTATCTGTGTGAGAGTGTCTGTGTGAGAGTGTCTGTGTGAGAGTATCTGTGTGAGAGTGTCTGTGTGAGAGTGTCTGTGTGAGAGTGTCTGTGTGAGAGTGTCTGTGTGAGAGTGTCTGTGTGAGAGTGTCTGTGTGAGAGTGTCTGTGTGAGAGTGTCTGTGTGAGAGTATCTGTGTGAGAGTGTCTGTGTGAGAGTGTCTGTGTGAGAGTGTCTGTGTGAGAGTGTCTGTGTGAGAGTGTCTGTGTGAGAGTGTCTGTGTGAGAGTGTCTGTGTGAGAGTGTCTGTGTGAGAGTGTCTGTGTGAGAGTGTCTGTGTGAGAGTGTCTGTGTGAGAGTGTCTGTGTGAGAGTGTCTGTGTGAGAGTGTCTGTGTGAGAGTGTCTGTGTGAGAGTGTCTGTGTGAGAGTGTCTGTGTGAGAGTGTCTGTGTGAGAGTGTCTGTGTGAGAGTGTCTGTGTGAGAGTGTCTGTGTGAGAATGTCTGTGTGAGAGTGTCTGTGTGAGAGTGTCTGTGTGAGAGTGTCTGTGTGAGAGTGTCTGTGTGAGAGTGTCTGTGTGAGAATGTCTGTGTGAGAGTGTCTGTGTGAGAGTGTCTGTGTGAGAGTGTCTGTGTGAGAGTGTCTGTGTTTGAGTGAGTGAGTGTGTCTGTGTGAGAATGTCTGTGTGAGAGTGTCTGTGTGAGAGTGTCTGTGTGAGAGTGTCTGTGTGTGTGTGTGTGAGTGAGTGTCTGTGTTGTCATGTCTAAAGCACTATAATCTGACCTTGCGAGCTTTGGCCTCAGCAAATCTTGCTATCACTGATTCCATATCCATAACGTTAGCAGCAATATCACTTGAGCAGCCTGGGCTGGCACTGTCGGCAGCAACAGGTAGCTCCTCCTCGCTAGCAGCAGTGCTAACGGTCGTGATGGTGGTTGTGGCATGGGTTGTAGCGTTGTTGTCATTGTCAGCGGCGGGCATCACAAAAAACTTTGTTAACTTCGGCAGTTTTTTTAAAAACGTTTTGCTTTCCTCCCGCTTCCTCCTTTTTTCAGCACCGCTTGGGTAGTTTGGCTTCATTGTTACTCTACTCTGTACACTGTCTGTCACTCTACACACGCACCCTGTCTGTCTGTTACTCTACACACGCACCCTGTCTGTCTGTTACTCTACACACGCACCCTGTCTGTCTGTCACTTTTTTTTCTCCGTATTTTGGCGCATTACAGCCTTGTCACTTTCACAGATGCGCAGTAAGTGAGATAATGGAATAGTCCAATCATGTAGTGAGGTGGGGGGGGCCCCCTCCGGTCTGCAAAACTAATGATTTGATGCCATTTTTCGCAAATGGAGTTTTAGAAATATATAATTTGCGAAAATTAAAAAAAAAAAAAAAAAAAAC
This sequence comes from Sander lucioperca, assembly GCF_008315115.2. Classification (NCBI taxonomy): domain Eukaryota; kingdom Metazoa; phylum Chordata; class Actinopteri; order Perciformes; family Percidae; genus Sander; species Sander lucioperca. The sequence goes on along the minus strand of NC_050184.1, from coordinate 3,807,646 downwards.
CTTAAGCATAAGTTAATGGGGCATTTTGGGGGCCCCTAGGTAGCTCGGGGCCCAAGGCAATTGCCGACCTTTGCCTAATGGTAAAGTCCGCCTCTGATTTCCACGTTTTTTTGTTGTTGCTGTGTGCACCACATTGAGCGCTGCTGTATAAGAACGCTGCTGGCCGCGTAGGGAGGATGTCGGGGGGGATGGATGGGCATCAACATACAGGACTTTCAAGCCAGGGAGCGGAGTTCGCTTCTCGGGGAAAACTAAAGACTTTCACCCAGGAAAGGCGTTTCTTGGGAGTGTTTTAATCCAAACCACGACCTTTTCCTAAACTTAACTAGTCGTTTCGGTGCCTAAACTTAACTTTCGTCGCAGGATAACGCTCACTTTTTCTTGCCTAAACGGAACCGTAATCTCTGCCAAAATGACCGGCAGCTCGTGGTGCTCTGTACCCGGCTCACAGTCACCTCTTCTCGGGTAACTGAACCACCAACTACCGCTGACCTGATGGAGCACCATGCGGAGCAGTGGCGCCGGTGTCTCAGAGCTCTGTAGCGGCTTAACAGCTAGCAACTGCCGCTCTGTCAGATGTTTGTCACCCGAGTCAACACAGACCTCAAGTTCATCTACTGAGAGAACAGGTAGGAAAGGGAAGCTACGGAAGGCCAAAGTGTACAAGAATGTCATAAGTTGAAACCAATGGGGCCCTATTTTAACGATCTTAGCGCATGGCGTGAAGCGCCTGGCGCAGGTGCGTTTAGGGCGTGTACGAATCCACTTTTGCTAGTTTAACGGCAGAAAAAAGTAAAAAACTTAAACGTAAAATAACTTAAATGCTGCATTATTGACTTTAGACCAGGTTATTGTTGGTCAATGGCGCGATCACTTCCCACTGGTGCATTTGCTATTTAAACGACGCAGGCGCTGGATGGGAAATTGACAACTGCGTCGGTCTTAAACTAGCAAAGACACTTGCGTCGGGCTTTGTGCTGCGCCGGGTGCAAGATAGGGTCCTTAGTGTGCATAACTTTTCGTACGACATCCTACGAACCCGTTCATGAGAATGTGTTGATTATTTTGAAATGTCTGCGTAAAAAACTACTTTTCTTCTATTGAACACAATGTATTTGATTTTTAAACACTGAACAGTGGCAGGGAGAGGGATTTCTACGCTGCACTTTCTGTCCTTTTGAAGAAAGTGCCGGAACGGTATGATGAAAAATTTGAGTGGCTTTGAAACCGTGACTTTTTAAAACTGCGGTATACCTTGAGACCGGTAACCGGCCCATGCCTAGTGTTTAGCCGAATAAAGTTACATCTCTAGGGAGGTAACTCAAGCTTAACATTGTACTTACTTTCTTTATGCTTTCTTTGATTCCTTTGTTTGAATGATTATAATTCATGTTAAAATGGTAGGTGTAATAAGCTTAGGCTTCAGCCTACATCTTTTCGGTCCCGTTTTGTTTCTTGTACATATTTTGTTCTGTCTATTCTCATCTTTTTTTTCCGTTAGTTAGTTTGTCTGTTTGTTTTTTGTTTGTTATGTATATAATTTATATATGTATTAAATGTTGTAAGTGACCAAAAACAAATATCCGAAATAAACTATACTAAGTTTTAACTATACTATGTTTTTTTGGGGGGGGCATTTCTGCCTTTATTGGACAGGAAAGTAGAGAGATATGAAAGGGGACAGAGAGAGGGGCGAACACATCAGGAAAACCGCCACAGGTCGGAGTCGAACGCTGGACCTTCTGCGTCAAGGAATAAACCTCTCCATACGTGCATCCACTCTACCAACTGAGCTAACCGGCCACCAGGGCGTGGTCACAACACTGAAAACATGTCATAACTTCTTCTCAATCTGCTTCATTTTCTCCATCGTCTGTTTTCTTCCTGCACTTTTAGCAGGTTAAGTCGTTTTCTTCCATTTTTTTTATTGCCATCCCTCTCTTCTCCTATGTCCTCCTTCTATTTATCTTTCTGTTATTTCTCCTTCTGCCTCTTGTTGTCACTCATTGCTTTCTCTCTGCTTAATCTCTCCTTCTTCTTTTTCTTTACTCTGTGCTTTTGAGTCTCTCTCTGTCTCCACTCCTTCAAGCAGATGAAAGAACTGAGTGGTTTTCTTCTCCTCCCGAGCAGATGAAGATGAAAGTCTGATTGTGTTTGTTGGTGCCGTTGCTGCGGCAATGTCTCACCTGTTTGCTCGCCTTCAACCCCTAACGAGCAACTCTTAACGAGAAAACACCTCTTCAAGAAACACCAGCGGGGCGTACACAAAACACACACAACCAAGGAACACAAATTGAACCAAGAAACACACAAACACACAGGTATAATCAAAACACGCATGCACGCACACACGCACGCGCGCACACACACACACACACACACACACACACACAAGCACACACATAAGCACACACACATATATATACACACACACACACACACGTACACACAAACACACACACACGTACACACACACACACACACACACACACACACACACACATACACTCATCACATCTTTTCTACACTGCAGTGTGAAGTGTTTCTGGAGATTCCCATTGAGAGAACAGATGACAGTTTGACTGTGAGTCCAGCAGAGGGCACCGTGACATCACTGATGAACTTCTGACTGATTCCTTTGGACTCATAAAAACATTCAGACGCTCATTTTTATTTCCAAACCCAGATTTAAAGGGCCGGACACGTTGGAAGAGTCAGACCCAGAGACAACACAGGATGAACCAGATTACATTATTATCTGGAACGTTGAAATGTCTCTAAAACGGGGTCATGGTTCATAATGATGACACACACACAGAAACACACACACACACACACACACACACACACACACACAGAAACATACACACACACACACACACACACACACACACACACACACACATACATACACACACACACACACATGCACACATATACACACACACATACATATATACACACAGAGACACACACAAACACATACACACACACACACATATACACACGCACACATGCACACACACACACACACACACACACACATATATATATATATATATATATATATATATATATATATATATATATATACACACATGTTGTACAGTATCAGAAAAGATTTCGTGCAGCAGAAGTGTCATAACTGTCATAATCTCCCATTGGTTCCCACAATGCACTGTGGCATACTGTGCTATGATAAAGTTTTGGATGTTCTGTCCAATAAGCAAGTAAGCATCTCCACCGTGTGACGTGTGTTTGGTGTTGGACAAGGTGCAGCGTGAACAATAACTCAACCAAAAGAACAACAACAACACAACCCAAAGAACAACAACACAACCAAAAGAACAACAACAACTCAACCAAAAGAACAACAACAACACAACCCAAAGAACAACAACACAACAAAAAGAACAACAACAACACAACCCAAAGAACAACAACACAACCAAAAGAACAACAACAACCAAAAGAACAACAACAACACAACCCAAAGAACAACAACAACACAACCCAAAGAACAACACAACCAAAAGAACAACACAACAAAAAGAACAACAACAACACAACCCAAAGAACAACAACAACACAACCCAAAGAACAACAACACAACCAAAAGAACAACACAACAAAAAGAACAACAACAACACAACCAAAAGAACAACAACAACACAACCCAAAGAACAACAACACACAACAAAAAGAACAACACAACCCAAAGAACAACAATACAACCAAAAGAACAACAACAACACAACCCAAAGAACAACAACACAACCAAAAGAACAACAACAACAACACAACAAAAAGAACAACAACACAACCCAAAGAACAACAACACAACCAAAAGAACAACAACACAACCCAAAGAACAAGAACAACACAACCCAAAGAACAACAACAACACAACCAAAAGAACAACAACAACACAACCCAAAGAACAACACAACAAAAAGAACAACAACACAACCAAAAGAACAACAACAACACAACCCAAAGAACAACAACACAACAAAAAGAACAACAACACAACCCAAAGAACAACACACAACAAAAAGAACAACAACACAACCCAAAGAACAACAACACAACCAAAAGAACAACAACAACACAACCCAAAGAACAACAACACAACCAAAAGAACAACAACAACACAACCCAAAGAACAACAACACAACCAAAAGAACAACAACAACACAACAAAAAGAACAACAACACAACCCAAAGAACAACAACACAACCAAAAGAACAACAACACAACCCAAAGAACAACAACAACGCAACAAAAAGAACAACAACAACACAACCAAAAGAACAACAACAACACAACCCAAAGAACAACACAACCAAAAGAACAACAACACAACCAAAAGAACAACAACAACACAACCCAAAGAACAACAACACACAACAAAAAGAACAACAACACAACCCAAAGAACAACACACAACAAAAAGAACAACAACACAACCCAAAGAACAACAACACAACCAAAAGAACAACAACAACACGATGAATTCCACGTCTTCGTATTTGAAAGCACGTGCCAGTTGTATCCTAATATATTTAATACATTTTTCATATCAACCTTTCCTTTCCCTCGTTATCTGTTTTCTAACATAGGACAGATGTAGCGCTAGTAGAAAACATTTCCTGTTTAGGCACTATGGATTTTGGTTTTGCAAGTATGTGTTTCTATGGTAATTTTTTCGTGGAAACTCTGAACTTTGAAAGTTTCTTTCTGGTTGGCCAAAGTGCCCCCTATGCTGTGTTTTTTTTATTTTTTTTATTTCCAATTTTCTGTTCAATTCATTTTAGCTCATTTCAATGATGTTTACTTAACTCAATATAATATAGGTCAGTCTAAGTTCAGTTGAATAGTCATCGCTACCCAACTGAACATAGACACACATTTTTTGACATTGCCAGTGAGACGATCTTTCCATGCTGCTGTATATTATATGTGCATACTGAAAATATTAAGAGCTATTTATTCGTATTTCGTATGTATTGATATGTATTTATAATTGTTCCGTGCTCCCTGCCCTGCTCTCTTTTTCCTCTGGTCATCTCAGGTGTTCCTGATATCTGATTGAGGGTGGCCCCGCCCCTGGATGTAAGAGAGGCTGGGAGACAGAAATCTGGGGGCTGAGACTGAAGCAGTACTGACCATCGTTGTCTTCTGTTATCTTCTTTTGTGTTTCATTGCTTTGAGGATGGAGGTCTGGTAATCTAGTTTTTGCGGCTTTGTTTCTATTAGAAGGAGGAGAGAGGAGACTATCCTCTTTAGTTTAGGGGGGGGGGGGAGTTCTGGGTCTGACGGCCCTTGATGGGTTGGCTCAGGCTTCTGCCCTTCTTTTGTTGTTTTTGGCCAGACCTCCAGACCCATAGTTTGGGTTTAATCAATACTAGTTAATTTGTGAATAAACCTTAATTTACTTTAACTATCCTTGGGTTTAGTGTTATTAGATGTTGACAGTCACATTTAAATTGTGTTTGTTTGCTGTGGCCGTAACATATTATGTATGGATTATATTTAAAACTAAAGAATTATCAGTGTTTGATGTTTTGAACAATCATATACTTGTTGCTGTAATCATAGTGCAGTGAAGTGATACTGCTTACACAACTATTTTCTGTCTTTGAAATACATTGTGAGTATTATTTCTGTATGAACATCGTATCATGCTTGTTTGTATTTGTACTGTTGTTATGACTTCCTGTAATGTATTACTGCTGATACTGCATCTGCATTTTGAAACATACCAACGGTGTTCATTACTACAACATTGTTGACTCAAAACAGTAATGTAATTGTATAAAATACATTTGTAATGAGGTCACCTGTCTGTGTCATATTTATTAAAACGAGACCAATGGTCTGTTTCACAATGTCTTACAAAGAACAAACATGATTTCATTACCTTTCCATTTTCCAGATCATGGAATTGTTTTCATGTACATAATGTCAGGACTGTTGTTAATGTTTATTATAACAGCAGAACATAGTGTTTGATGGTCAGACTCCGACATTATTACTCAATATAAAAGTTACTTTAAAGACCTCAGACTTTCATTGTTTCAGTAAACTTCAGATCACATATAAACTAACAATCCATATTTAGGCATATTCAGGCAAAATATTTCACCTCTCAGCTCTTTAGATAAATGATTTTTCATTCTATGCAGGTTATATTTCTGATAATAATACAAAGTATTTTTTCTTTCAACCTTTTCAGGTAATTAATTACAGCTTCCATCTTTGACAGTATTACAGTTCAGCTTCCAGCTTTTCTAGAAATGTATTTCAGCTCTTCGCTTATTAAGGTAATGCAGTTCAGCTTCCAACTGACAATTTTACGTTTCAATTTCCAACTCGTGCAGTACAGTGCAATGCCTTTGAGATTTTTCAAACACTTGTTTCATATTTCTGCGTTTTAATCAATGTTTCTCACTGCATGTGTAAGCCTTCTATAGTTATTCATAATTTCAGTTAGAAAGTAAGTTCAGCCCTCACAATGTTCTACATCGTTTGGCATTATTCAACTTTTAAAGCCAACAATTCCAACCCGTTCTCATTCCGAACTCGTAAAATAAGGACGATTGGACAGTGGCTGTCAGCATCTGATGCGACGAAAAAGGCGTCTTTCAGCGTGTTTGTGTAACGCCCCGGGGAGAGCAGCAGTTAGAGAGGCAGAGAGGCAGCAGTTTACTTAAAGCGCTAAAGGGACGGCAATAGTCCCGACCAAGCGCGTTTACTTAAAGCGCTAAAGGAGACTTTTAGCGTCAATAAGAACGACAAAGGCACCTGACCAAGCGTCCATATTTTACGAGACGAGTGTGAGAACGTGTTGACAATTCAGTTGAGCGTTAGCTTTTCAGAAAACCTTAATTATTCCACATCTTTTTTACATTAGTGGTGCTATAATGAAATTTATACTAATTTAAACCATTCCCACATTTCCAATTATTCTGACTATACTTCAACTTCTTACACATTTAAGCTATTAATCCAGTTTAGCTTCAGTAATTTAATATACATTTGGTCATTCACTCACACTCAGCCTGTATTCCCCAAAGTGACTATTAGGAGGCTTAGAGTTGTTTGCAGACTTTTCACCAAAGTCAGTTTTTTTCTACAATATAACACAAGTTTATTGATTATTTATATTGAGCTCTGTATTCTTCATCAACTCAGCCTATAGCTCTGCAGTAATAGTATGTGCCCCTATTATTATGACGCAGCTACGTCATAGCTGGTGCAGCCACTGTTTTACAGAAGCATAACAGATTGAAGGGAGATTATCAGTGTGCAATCGCAGTAAATCATTTTAGGTTAAATACTGGAATATGTATTTAGAAAACCCAACTGCTACTTAGTCAGTTTACTGACAAAAACTATATCACAAAAACAAATCCACAATGAAAACAAATTCATGACAATGTTTGGATGAAGGACAAAGAAGATAAGAACACTTTCAAGGCCCTGAGTATCCCTCAGAGCAAGGTCAGTAGAAATGATAAATATTCAGCCAAAGACAGTCTCATAGAGCAGCTACTCTACTTTATTTGCACTCATATTTCCTTTACATTCATCAGATCACTGACTCTTTCTGTTGATTTGAAATCATGAATTCTACATTCAACAAATGGTGCATTGTTTTTAGAAGAGTTGGAGGCCGATTTCCTAAAAGGGAGAAACAGGAGAGGAAAAAAGATTGATGAGAAAATCCAGATTATATTGTTTTACAATGATCCAATGACAGGTAAAGAATTAACATATCACACGCATATGCTGATATCTGACAGTAAATCTCTTCCATTTCTTACCTCATTACATGTTGATGCGATTCCCTGAACCGATGGATCCGGAGTTAGAACCAGCGTTAACGTTGGAGGTGTTGCCAACCCGTTGACCAGCTCCCACTCCTCCTGTTAAAATATGAGAATTGAGATAAGGAATTCAAAGTTGACAACAGAAACTCAGATTTTTGCCTTTAAGATCCTGATATCTGAACATAAGTAATAAACTGGACTGATAATACAGTTCTGGCAATTTAATTCAATTTAATAAGAGGACAAGCAGTAAGAGGAATATCTCACCTCTTATATCAATTGTGTTGCCTGATCCAATGCTTCCTGCATTATTTCCACAGACAGTGACGCCAGTGGTGTTGCCCACAGCAGCATTGGGTCCAACACATCCTGTAAGAGAACATGCGAGAAAGAGATTTGATGAAACTGTCAAGACAACCTTACAGAAAAGAATAGACTCACTCAGATTTACCTGGAATGGTGGTGGTATTATGACAACTGTTGCCTGAGTTGCAGCCTAAGTTGATGTCCTCGGTATTACCAATGCACGACATTGTTCCTGCTGAGATCTAGAGAGTCAGAGACTGACTGAGAGGAAAGTAAAACCATGATTATCATACAAATGGGTTCAGTCAAAATGTTTGACACGTATTGGGTTTCTCTCTTTGAATATTTAACGTTAGCACAAAGTGTAAGAGAGTCTGTCATAGCCTGAATATCTAATGCAACATAAAATATATGACAGTAAATGAGTTGTGTTTAAAAGAAAGCAGTTGAGTGAACAACAGACATGCATTCAGTCTTCATCTTACCGCTGGTTTCAGTTGTTGTCCTGTGCTTTGAGCTGAGCTTGTTGTTGACCTGAGGAGAGAAGACTGCTTTTATAAATGTCCTCAACAAGTGTGTTCATGTCTGTTGAAGAGGAGGAACTTCCTTATATGGTTAAAAGCAGTTTTCTTTGTTCAGCTAAACGTTTCCACAGAACCTGAAGAAGATATGTGAGGTTTGTCATCATCTGAGATCAATTTCAAGAAAAGAAATAATAATTCTGAATTTGGAAGTAAGTCATACGTATTAAACATTTGTCTGCCTGTTATAATAAGACTACTGTTATACTACTTTATAATCTCATCACCTGTCCACATGCTAATGGAGGCACCTTTTTACAGATAATGGATGGATAGAAACAATTAAATGATTGATCACAGATATGAACACATATAGAGGCATCTCTCTACACCTCTAATATTTAGTCTACATTTTCATCAACATTTGTAATAACTAAAAATTCAGTGTTGGAACATAGTCCTACTCACAGTTACAGTGTGTTGTGTGTTTCATTCAATTTTTAGTCACAGTTTATTATTATCCAATATCCAACGCTGTCCAAACTGCTCCAAACCCCAAGTTCATTGTTTACCCTGGAAGCCAAGAGTGAAGTAGGTGAAGTGTGTGAGAAGGACACACACACACTCTCTCTCACACACACACACACACACACACACACACACACACACAGACATACACACACACACACAGACATACACACACACACACACACACACACACACACACACACACACACACACACACACAGACATACACACACACTCACACACACACACACACACTCACACACACACACACACACACACACACACACACACACACACACATAGTGCGTGGCACTATCTTTGTGGGGACCCGTCATTGACATAATGCATTCCCTAGCCCCTGACCCTAACCTTAACCATCACAACTAAATGCCTAACCTTAACCCTTACCCTCACCCTAACCATAACCTAATTCTAACCCTAATCCTAAAACCAAGTCTTAACCCTCAAACAGACCTTTAACCTTGTGGGGTCCAGCATTTTGGCCCCACAAAGCTGTCGGGACCCCACAAGTATACTGTATTCCCGGTTTGTGGATCCCACGAATATAGTTAAACAAGAACACACATACACACACACACACACACACAGACAGACACACACACTCACACACACACACTCACACACACACACACACACACACACACACACACACACACACACTCACTCACTCACTCACTCACTCACTCACTCACTCACTCTTTGTTGGTGATAATTCTTGATGATATTTTTCTCTCTTTTATATAAATCTATAATAATAATAATAATGTAATGAAGTGTGTTATCAGATAGCATCAATGGTATATGAGTTTGACTGTTGAAGGAATCACTCAAACTATTTCAAATGGCTGGTTTTCAACAACAACAACGTTTTATAATGTATTGAAATATTTGGCTTGTGAAGCACTTTGTGGTAAGTGCTATATAGATACACTTTACTTACTTAAGAGCTCAATGCTGTGTGTCTGTGTGTGTGTGTGTGTGTGTGTGTGTGTGTGTGTGTGTGTGTGTGTGTGTGTGTGTGTGTGTGTGTTACTGAGAAGGTGTGACTTTCCACAGAACAAAACACTTCTGATGTTGGGAACATGCGTGTACAGCAGCAAAATTCCCAGTTAGTGACCGGAGAGAACATGGTGTGTGTGTGTATGTGTCTGTGTGTGTGTGTGTGTGTGTGTGTGTGTGTGTGTGTGTGTATGTGTGTGTGTGTGTGTGTGTGTGTGTGTGTGTTTAGTAGGAAAGTAATTAAAATAAAATTCTTCAGAATATGACTCCTCTCAGGTGATTGCACAATGCCAGACCTGCTGGAAGAGAAACATCAGGTACAAGGATGGGGAGTGTAAGAGCCAATTAGTGCCCAGGAAAGAGAGAGAGACAGGTACACAGAGCTAAACACCACAGTCAGTAGGAGACAGACAGGTAGAGAGAGAGACAGGTACACTGAGCGGTGTGTGTCTGTGTGTGTGTCTTTGTACGTATATGTGTGTTTGTGTGTGTGTGTGTGTGTGTGTGTGTGTGTGTGTGTGTGTGTAAACTTGCATGTCTTCCCTTTGCTGATCACTCTGTGTCTCACTCATTCCTCAAGAACTCTGCACTCAGTGAGGACATTCTCACATTCACAGTGAAAGCCAGATTATAAGTCCTCCCTACCAGACTCAACCTCTCTATCTGGTTTCCCACATTTCCTGCATCACACCTCAGAACAGATCGCTGAAACACTGTCACACATCCTAAATGGCTGCCATGCCTACAAAGGAATGTACATAGCACGTCATGACAGAATAGAAGACCCTCATAGTGGAAGACATATCAAACCATTTCCCTCTCTCAGTAAGAATGTACAAACATTGTCAGGTAAAATCATCCATGTTCCAGCCCTGCAGTAGTACCTCTAGTACTCTCTTACACCAGATGTTGTTATTATCAATGAGGAGTCCAGTGAGGTGGACATTTTGGAGGTAGGCTGCAGCTTTGATTCCAGCATGGAGGAGTCTTTCTCCACCAAGGTAGTTAAATACCAACCACTCCTAAACACCATCTCAGAGCTGGGCTATAGGTGCACGCTACTAGTTTTCATATTTGGCAGCCTAGGAAACACACACAGGTTGGTAGTAAGAGGGCTGCAACAACTTGGGATGGCCAAAAAAGGGGGCGCGGCACGGCTGCTGACCCTGTGCTTCTCTGTTCGTTTGTTTGCTGTTGTGAATTTTCGACGATTAATCGTGTTGTCAACTTATGTTCTGTTTACGTCTTTGAGTCAAGCAACATGGAAATGGATTACCTGCGGGCAGTGGTGATTTTATTCACTTTATATGCTGTCATAAGAGAAAACTTTGCCCTAGTCGGGAATAATGAGGGAAGTGAACACCAGATGCGAACGACGCCAGTGATTACATACTCGAGGGATTTTCTTCTTGCCCTACGGAATAAAGCTGTGCCTGTGGACTTAAATCATGTATCATCAACCCCACATGGAAAAGCCCAAGGTAGGAAAAGTAAGAAAAGAGGCTCGAGGGGGGGGTGTTCGTAACAGGTTGAGACGGCGAGGAAACAGACACCCGCTTCCCATCATAACTCTGTCAAACGTCAGATCTGTAAATAATAAACTGGATGAGATTACAACACGCCTTCGATTTGAGGAGGACTTTAGAAGGAGCAACTTGCTCTGCTTCACAGAGACATGGCTCCATGAGGACAGCACATGCATTGACATGGAGGGATTTACAGTTATAAGAGCGGATCGTGATAAGGTGTCGTCTCAAAAATCCATCGGGGGAGGACTCTGCATGTTTATTGACAGCGCTTGGGCCTCACAATTCAAAGTGCTCAAGAGAGTGTGCACTAGAGACTATGAGCTGCTGTCTGTATCTATCAGGCCGTTTTACCTTCCGCGAGAGTTTGGGCAAATCACCATTACTCTTGTCTATGTCCCAGGGCCAAATAATAAAGAAGCTGCGGAAATAATAACTGACAGCTTCGATGCTGCACTCTCCCGATCGGCTGACCAGCCGGTTTTTATCTTGGGGGATTTCAATACATGCCAGCTATCACCTTATCTACCCACTGTGCAGCAGTACGTCACCACGCCCACTCGCTCCACTCGTATACTGGACCAATGCTTCGGTAACATCCCAGACGCATATAAGTCAGTAAGGTCTGATCATAATGTCTGGGAAGGTCCGATCATAATGTCATTCATCTCCTTCCAACATATAGACAGAAAGTCAGGAGAGAAAAACCACTCCTGAAAACTGTACCTCAATGGACTGAGGATGGGGTGGAGGAGCTTAGAGATTGTTTTGACTCTACGGAGTGGCGTATGTTTTTTGATGCATGCTCTGATCATCATGAATTGACAGACACAATTACATGTCATATTAAGTTCTGTGAAGAAACTCTTATCACCTCCAGGACAATTCAGGTGTTTAGTAATAACAAGCCATTGCTCTCAAAGGATCTTAAAACGTGTTTGAATGAGAAAAGGGCTGCATTTTTGAGAGGAGAAACTGACGTAGTAAAGGAGAAAGAGAAGGAATTTAAGCGTAAAGTTTTCACAGCAAAAATAGATTTTAAGAATAAGGTTGAGCAAAGATTCTGTACAGGTAATGCAAAACAAGCATGGGAGGGATTAAATACAACGATGGGTAGGGAGGGAAAAAAGTGTAAATGTGACAGATTGTGGTAAATTTGTTAATGATTTAAACATCTTCTATGGAAGATATGATGTGAGAGACCCAAAACTAGGCTGTAGTATTACCTGTGATCAGATTGGTAGCTATGACCATATACAGCTCTCAGAACAAGAAGTAGCCAGGTGTCTCTCTAAAATTAGACCAAATAAAACACCGGGGCCTGATGGCCTTCAAGGAAGGGTGTTAAAGGTATGTTCTCAACAGCTTAAAGGGGTTCTTACTCAGCTGTTTCAAACTTTGCTGAATTGTGGTGTTTTTCCAAATTCATGGAAGAAATCCACAATAATTCCGGTGCCCAAGGTCTCGAAGGCTGTAGCCCTTGGAGACTTTAGACCCGTGGCACTCACTCCACTCTTAGCTAAGTGTATGGAGAGGGTGGTCAGCACCCATTTAATGTTTTTTGTTGAGAATCAACTTGACCCCCTTCAATTTGCCTATAGGCCACATAGGGGCACAGAGGATGCAATTCTTGCTCTTGTAAATCAAATAGCTAAACATTTGCAAAAACCAAAATCACTTGCTCGGGTTCTTTTTATTGATTTTACTTCTGCTTTTAATACTATGCAAATTGATATTCTTTTAGAACAACTTTATAGGATGAATGTGAATGGCGGGCTCATTCACTGGATTAGAAGTTTCTTAACTGACCGCCCTCAGAGAGTGTTAATGAATGAGGTTTACTCAGATGAGCTTATTATAAATACTGGAGCACCACAAGGCTGTGTGTTGTCACCTTTGTTGTTCTCTATTTATATAAATGAAATGACTGTGCATAGCACCAATGTTAGTTTACCTAAATATGCTGATGACATGGCCTTGGTAGGACTTCTCACAGAAAATAATGCAGCACATGAGGAAGCTTACTTTAGCCAAGTCACTTTACTGCAGGACTGGTGTCAGACTGTTAAATTGGAAATTAACGTGAGTAAAACAAAAGAACTTATAACACAAACGAAACTGAGAGGGGCCAGTAACTTTAACCCTGTTGTACTTAACAGCCGGCCTGTGGAAGTAGTCGAAAATTTCAAGTATTTGGGTACAATCATTGATCGCACTTTAAGTTTTAATGTTAACTCAGAGAGTATTTTTAAGAGAGCTAACCAACGGTTGTTTTTAATTAGAAAATTGAGGAGTTTCGGGGTCAGTCAATACATTCTTGAGATGGCATATAGGGGCCTAGTAGAAAGTATTTTACAGTTTAATATAACTGCCTGGTACGGTAACCTGAATGTGAAAGATAAAAACAAGCTTTCTAAAATTGTTAATACTGCAGGGAAGGTGATTGGCAAGTCACAAAGGCAGCTTGGGGATGTATTTGATAATGCGGTACTCAGGAAGGCCAGACAGATATCAGCAGACACTCTACACCCACTAAACTTAGAGTTTGAGCTGCTTCCATCTGGCCGTAGAGTCAGGGTCCCAAGGGCGAGTCGGAACATTTATAAGAGATCTTTTATTCCCAATGCCATACATGAACTCAACTTAAAATTTGAAATGTGTTAGTTGTAGATCGAAACCTACCTTAACCTAATCGTCTGCATTGTTTTCCATTTCTGTTGTTGCATGTTGATGGTATTAGTGTTGTACTGTTAACTGTGTGTATTTTAATGTAATTTTAAATTGGTGTCATTGATGTATATCTGTCGGAGAAGTCAAAGGGTAAAAAAATAAAAATCATAAATAAAATCATAAAAAACGCCTACTGTTTACATGAGTTTTGTGGTGTAGTAGTAGTTCTAATTTATGACTGTTGGCTTACAATTTACTTTTTCCCTGTTCATTTGATATGTGGACAACATAACAAATGGATGGAGGGTGGTAAATCTGCTGAAATAAGTTCAACTCTCTTTCAAAATATCAGGTATTTCATGGAAATTACATAATCTAATATGGGCGCCACCATATGATGTCATAATATGCAAATTAGATGGGAAAATGTACTCCCTAGATAAACTTTAGGTCATTCTCAATAGTTTTCTCATTTACACTTTGTCTCTATCTCAAACCACTTTCAAGCCAGAGCCTTCTGAAATGTAGGTGTCAAAATCTAGTATGTTTAACAATAAAACCTGGCGCCTAAAGGGTTAAGGTGAAAAGTTGATCTGTCATCTGTTTATTCATGTTTCACTTCTACAGAATCACAACACTTAATGGGAATGGGTGTGTGTGTGTGTGTGTGTTTGTGTGTGTGTGTCTCTGTGCGTGTGTCACAACACTTCATGGGAATGTGTGTGTGTGTGTGTGGTGTGCAGTGTTGGGAATAACGATTGAGTAACAATTACAGTAATGTATTCCTTTTTGCTGTAATGCAGTAATATAACGCATTACTAATTCAATTTTGGTAATATTATACTCGTTACAATCTCAGTAATGCGAGTTACAACGCATTTTAACACAACATTTAGTTGTGTATTGTTTTTCTAAGAATTCACCAACACATTTCTTAACAGGAAAACAAAAAGAGTTATTTCCTGTTGCTGTATTCGATGGTTGAGATGACTGCAGAGACTGATACATTTGCGAGATGGACATTATTTTCAGGAGTTATTACGCTGCGTTGAAGTGAGCTGTCCTGTTTCTGTTCCCGTGGTCAGAACCAGAACCAGAGACGGTACGGACAACATCTGTGTCCCAACAGGTGACGGTACGTCAGCGCAGACAGCAGTGTGTCTGAGCTGCTGACAGATATAAACATGTGGGGAATTAATGTTGAGGCTTGCTACATGTAAATATCATTGCATTTTATCAGCCGTGGAGAGTAACTCTGCCTGTAGTGGAATGGCTTCGAATGACGACCAAAAGCGCTCGTCTTTTACTGTGACCATTTACTGTTCAATATGTTGCAGTTTTACAAACAAGAAAGTGAGTAACTTTAAGCTTGACAGACATGTTGCATCTCAGTAAGCTAGCAAGAGTACACAACAGACAACTTCTGTGTAGCCTACTTCAAAATAAAAGCACTTCCTGTGACGGTTCGCAGTAAAACTAAATTACTGTTAAATAAGGTTGTGCAGGCTACCTTTTCACATATCAGCTGTAAATCACGTACTGTAAATAATGTAAATAGTGAGTTTTAATCACACTATAATTGACCATTTCCTTTAGACTGTTTTAAACTAAACAACATGAATTTCTTATTCAAGTGCTTTAAACAAACATTTTACAACAATGTCGTACTTCAATACAATGTAAGGTACTTTTAATTGAGTATTTTCATTTTCTCCTACTTGCCTATTGTACGTTTTACTTATCTATTTTTTTTTAGCTTTAGTTACTTTGCATATTCATATTAATTATACAAAATATTATGAATAATCTATGATGTATTAAAGTGGATAAAGAAGAGACTTTATTGATCCGGTGGTGAAATTCACAAGCTAGCTGCCAAATCAAACTTCTGCTGTTATTTTGGTGAAAGTAACTCAAAAGTAATGCAAAAGTAGTGTAACGCATTACAATTCAGAGACAGTAATATTGTAATTAGGGATGAGCGAGTATTATCTGTATCTGTATCTGTATCTGTTAACCATTATGAATTATCTGTATCTAATTCAATTTCAATTCAATTCAATTTTATTTATAGTATCAAATCATAACAAGAGTTATCTCGAGACACTTTACAGATAGAGTAGGTGTAGACCACACTCTATAATTTACAAAGCCCCAACAATTCCAATAGTTCCCCCAAGAGCAAGCATTAGCAGTGGCTATTGCGACAGTGGCGAGGAAAAACTCCCTTTTAGGAAGAAACCTCGGCAGACCCAGACTCTTGGTGGGCGGTGTCTGACGGTTGGGGTTATGACGGTACGGGATGTAGCGTGGCACAGCAGAGCATGGGTGGACGCGGTGGACGCGGCAGGACGTAGCCGGACATAGCAGGGAATCGCAGAGCGTAGCAGGGTGTAGCAGGTCCATAGCCACAGCTGCACCCAAGACCCAGGTCTTGGTGTCGCCCTAATCCGAGGCGATGTTCTGGGCGAAGAAGAAACATAAGGACTCCGGGGAGTAAACTCCCCAGAGCTAGGTGAGTAACAAGCACTTCTGGGACAGGATGTGCATAAAAGGAAACAAAAGAAAAGAGCGTGTCATAAGAAGGAACTTCCTCGGCAGTCTAGAATTATAATAGCATAACTAGGAGAGGCACTATATTGTTGATTATACGATAGGTAAATCTGATGATTTACCTATATGTATCTGTATCTGTACTCGGACTGGGCGGGGCCTAACCCGGAAGTGGACAGGATTTAACCCGGAAGTGGGTCAGGTTGTCTTGAAATGGGCGGGGCTTTAACCGGTATGTTATTTTAAGCATGCAATTGATATGGGTTGATCAGAAATTGTTATATTTATTGCTGATTAGAAAACTATTTCCATGACAGCATCAGCATTGAGCTTCAGATCACAATAACAAACAAACTATATACAGAACAAGAACAATGAATACAACACATGAGGTTGACATTATGAAGTAAAATGTAATGAACAAGAGTTTTCATACTCAACATAACTTTCTTTTTTTAACTTTTAATTTTTTTATGATCAGTGTGATTTTTTTTTTTTTTGGTTCTTTTTTATTTTTTTTATTTCCACACCAGGTATGTGTGTGTGTGTGTGTATGTGTGTGTGTGTGTGTGTGTGTGAGTGTGTGTGTGAGTGTGTGTGAGTGAGTAAGAGAGAGAGAGAGAGCGAGAGAGAGAGAAAGAGAGACACAGAATGCAGACACAGTCAACTACCCAATGAAGATTTTTATTCAATCGGAGCACAGATATTGACTCGTATTACTCGTGTAATACTCGTACTCGCCAAAAGTGCTTTATCCGTACCGGATACTCGTTTCAGCCGAGTATCCGGCTCAACTCTAATTGTAATATAACTAATTACTCTCAAATGACAGTAACTAGTAATCTATAATGTATTACATTTTGGAAGTAACTTTCCCAACACTGGTGGTGTGTGTGTGTGTGTGTGTGTGTGTGTGTGTGTGTGTGTGTGTGTGTGTTTAGTAGGAAAGTAATTAAAATAAAATTCTTCAGAATATGACTCCTCTCAGGTGATTGCACAATGGCCGACCTGCTGGAAGAGAAACATCAGGTACAAGGATAGAATAGAATACACATTATTGTCCCCGAGGGGAAATTTGTCTTGGACATAGTGCTACAATCTGTTGCTTCACAACATAAACATGTAACATCCAAGAGACCATTAGGATAATTTGCAACATGAATTATGTATGTATGTATTTTTGAAATGTGAAAACGAGTGGAGAAACTAATCTCTGAAAATTAAAGATTGTTTGTTTGCATTAGGCTATTTACATGAATACATGTAGCAAATCTCTTGGATGTTCATGACAAATGTAAAAAATAAGCAACTGGTTAGCCTTGGCATACACAGCATATTCCTAAGTCCCGTTGATTTTAATAGACTTTTCACTTGAATGGTTTCAGGAAAGTCAATTACATGAACTTGGCTTTGCAAAGTCGTATTGAACCTATTACGTATTATTCTATGTTAACTTTGAGGGTGTACTTTTAACCTTTTTAACAATTTTCCTGTCAAGTTTACATCTGTCCCATTCAGCGAACTATTCCTCATGCCAATGCAGTTTTATCAGTGCTGAACTCTTTATTATGAACTGAACTAAAATTAACTGTTTTGATGATTTCTCGTCATGAGATCCCGTTATAAATTGAATGATTCAATAGTTCTTACTGTTCCACCTGTCATTTAGGCATTGTTTTTACCCCTTCAGAACTTTGTCAGCTGACCTATTTTACAGGGTAAAATAAATTCTTGACAGTATTGATGTATTATTCTATTTGTTCCTGTATGTGTAGATGATGTACCTTAAGGTAGCAGACAACAACCGATCTGATACCCACCTGGCATTCTTCAATGAAGCTGTGAATGAGCATGGGTTTCCTCTGAGGTAGTGATGTTATTTAATTGTAATTGCGTACATTTGAGGCTTCCCTCAAACGGCTCCATCAGATAAAAAAAACACTCAAACTTATTATTGCAGATCTAGTAGTGCTTTGCAGTTGGTTCAAAGTAGCATAGTCTGAACACATGCTTGGACCTACAAGTGGACATAATCAGCATCACAAACCCCTCCAGGTCACTAAATTGCATCTGAAACTTGTATAAGCTCATTAGCACATCTATGTACAATTGTTAAAGATGACATTACAGAATTCTCAATGGTCTTACTCTGTCACATGACATGGGCTACTTTTAAATTGTTGTCTCTAACATGAATCAACTACAGTATGTTGTAACCTCACACATGACAGTATTTTTCTTTCTTAAATCAGTTATCAGAAAAGCTACAACAATTGGCAATTGTTCCATTATCTAACTTGTACAATGGAAATAGAAAAAGTTGAGAATCGAAAACATAAATCAGCTGACCTTCAAAGTTGAGTGTTTTTAACTATTTTGAAATGTTTGCTCCATTGGACAATTTAAGGAAAGCTACACTAAATAATAAACATAATTCATAACATTCATTCAAAATTCTCCCCTTTAAAACTACTGGTTTAAGAAATAAAAATGACAGTTACAATTTTCATTTGTATTTGTTAATATAAAGAGTAACAAACCAAAGCCCTTTAGTGAAAACTCAGAGTAAGTTAAGCCCGAGATGAGGGAAACTCTGGCTTTTCAGTTTCAGAGACCGAGATCGGATAAACCCTAGGAGTTTCTCTCTGACTCCTCTCCTCCTGCAGAGCCTGAAGCAGTTGTCTGACATTTCCTTTTTTTTTTTTTTTAATACAGGATTGAGCGCCTCTGGCGTGATTTGTTCATGAGCGTTACAGGAATGTATATCCTGCACTCTCTTGAGGACGAACAGCAATGTCCTACACATATTCTGCTGCCAAGCCTAGATGTCTTCAGTGATGCGTGGGACAACCATCCCATCAGGACTGAGCAGAACCTGACACCAAATCAGTTGTGGCAGGTGGGCCAGGCCCTTAACCCCGTTGCAGATCCTGATTCTGAGGTAAATAATGCATTAGTAATGTTGATCCTAAATCAATTAAAAAGCCAAATGCCAAAAAATGAAGGTTGTTCTGACTCTTGACCCTTATTAATTGAAGTCCCTTTCTTGGGATTCAAAAAGCCATGGCTTGGTGCGAGCAAGAATAGGATTGTTTGTGTGCACCTCTAGTGAAGTGACAAGAATCTGAGCATAGCCAGGGCCCTGTTTCAGAAAGCAGGCTTAACAAACTGAGCTTATCCCTGAGCTCTGAGTTCATTTCGTGTTTAATGAAATTATGTAAAACACATTCAGACTATCAGCAGATAATAATGGAAAAACTCACTTTTAAACTACATGTCTTTGTTTCAGCTGCACCACAGTCATCCTCACTCAGAAATATTCACATCATAGCCTATCCAACATAACTACCATATAGATGTTCCAATCAGTGCAACTACCATATGAAAGATTTGTTCATTGATTGGTTTTATACAGATTAGTTTAGTGATTAGGCTACTACAGTAGGCCTAATGTAGCTCACAGTAAGTGTTTCAGTGCAACTGTTGCCAACCTGACAGCTGCCTTAATGTCCACATAGTCACAGTGTTATAAAGGACAGTGTAGCCTATAAGATTCTCTCCGTCATCGATGACAGATTAATCATAAAGCGGTCATGTTCAAGATCATGTTTGGGTAAAAAAAAAAAAAAAAACCTATCTAACCGGGATTTCAATGTTTCTAAAGACGTAAATGCGTTCAGATATGTGCTTTGATAGCGACATTATGAATGAGGAAAACTCAGCGTTTGTTCACAGCGTAAGTTGCGAGGGTTACTGATCTAGAGTTTATCTGATATCGCTCTCTGAAACTGAAAACCCAGAGTTTCCCCTCAACTCAGGCTGAACATACTCAGAGTTTTCACTAAACCTGCTTTCTGAAACAGGGCCCAGGTCTTTTCTTGGTCTTGAATATGTAATTACCTTCACATTTTAACACAATCAATGATTCATTTATTTACATAAAATAGAATCCATTTTTCTATATTGTCTGAAATGATTACTTGTTTTGTAATAAGTAGTGATATGGGCACAGTGCACAAGTGTAAATTTGTTCAATATCATTAATATGCATCATTTTTATACACACATGTCTTTGTCAGGGAATACCCATTGCAGAGATTCAATGGGAGGAGAGTGGCTACACAAATGAGCAGGGGCAGACTGGGACAAAAATTCAGCCCTGGCACTGTAGCCACACCAGCTCACATCACCACGCCCATGCAGCCCCACCCACGGACACGTGCATTCACTTATTACATTTGTGTACAGATGGTGAAATAATAATAGGCAGTACCTTATGTAACATATGTTTAAACATGTAGTGTAAGTAACTGGCAAACAATGCTTACTACTTTTTAAAGAGCACACGTTTATAACAAATTTACACATACTGCCTGATTATGCCATTTGTATACTGTCATTCTCTACAATATGTTGTTCTTTGTTGTCGCTGTCTGTTCAATTGTTTGTGTTTCTCTCGTGTTTCTGCATATTGTCTGTCTGGTTCTCCATCTTTTCATCTCTTTTAACTCTCTAATTCTGTCATGGTTTTGGTTTTGAGTTTCTGTTCTTGTTTCTGTTTTGTTGTGTATTTGTTCTGTTTTCTGTTGTAGCCCATGTTTCCTCTCTTGTCTTGTCTTATTGTAGTTCCTGTCTTGTTTTCCCGTGTGTGCCTGTATGTTCTGTTTCCTGTTTTATTTTGATAGTCTGGTTTTCTGTCTTGTCTTGTCTACCTTACTTCCTGTGTTTCCCTCCCTGGTGATTACCCTTATGTGTTTCACCTGTTTGCCTAGCCTAGTGTCACCTGTCCCTTGTTAGTCCTCGTTACCTGGTTTATTTAGTCTCTGTGTTTTCTTTGTCTGTTGTCGGATCATTGTTTTTCTGTTGCTGTGTGTTCGTCTCTGATTTCCAGTTTTGCTATCCCGTTCTGCGTTCCTGGAATTTGTTTTTGCCTGTTGTTTTCTGGATTTTTGGTATGTACTTTATTTAATTTAATAAACCTTCTAAACTGCACTTGGGTCCAAACCTTTCCTGACAAACCGTGACAGAATGATCCGACCATGACGGACCCAGCGGAATATTTAGAGGATGAACTCTATGATTTGACCTACACTCTTATGTGTGCTTTTGGAGAGTGGAAGAGAGCACCTAGTTGGGAGGTGAAACAGGCAGCCCTTAGGTTAGCCCACCGTGAGGTATCCACTCGGCCCTGGCTCAGGAGCTCCTTGCCTGAGTGGATATAGGACTTCCTAGAGACCCCTTGCTGTGATCCCTCATCTCAAAATGCTAACAGGTTATCTTCTCTCCAGCCCTCTAGCAGTCAGCTACCTCCCTTGCCAGTTCCTCGTTTTATTCCGAGCCAGTTAGCTACCACTAGCCTGCCTACTTCTCGGCCTGCTAGCATTGTGACTACAGGATCTCTGTTTTTTAACCAGCCTGCTCCTCTGTCCACTTTACCCAGTCCTGTCGTTTCTCTGCCTGATAGTGAGCCTGAGACTTATGTGACTGTTTTCCAGAACCTAGCTAAATGTGCTAGACAGACTGAGGACGCCGAAGCCGCTAGAATATTAGCTGATAAGCTTCGGTCCAGTTCGCCTTTCTGCAGCTCCCCTGAGCAGTCTTTTGAAGGGTCCCGTCTGGCCATATTTTCTGGGAACCGTGGAGGCCGCAAGAGAGGACGTGGTCCACATGGTTCCCGACGCTATGCACGGGTTCAATCGCTCTCCAGTGGACTGGAGCCCGAGATGTCCAGTGGACCAGAGCCCATACTGTCCAGCGGACCTGAGCCTGTGCTGTCCAGTGGTTCTGAGCCAGAGGTCTCCAGCGACCTCGAGTCCGTGCTGACCAGTGTTACTGTTCCTGAGTTTACTAGTTTTCCCGAGTCCAAGTTGACCATTGTTCCTGAGCTGACGTGCAGCCCTCCTGAACCTCTGCTGACGTGCAGCCTTCCAGAACCTCCGCTGACGTGCAGCCTTCCAGAACCTCCGCTGACTTGCAGCCTTCCAGAACCTCCGCTGACTTGCAGCCTTCCAGAACCTCCGCTGACATGCAGCCTTCCAGAACCTCCGCTGACATGCAGCCTTCCAGAACCTTCGCTGACGTGCAGCCTTCCAGAACTTCTGCTGACGTGCAGCCTTCCAGAACCTCCGCTGACATGCAGCCTTCCAGAACCTCTGGATACATCCAGCCGTCTAGAGTCTCCGTTGAACACTCTTCCAGAGCCAGTGCGGACCGGTGTTCCAGTGCCTGAGCGGACCGGTGTTCCAGTGCCTGAGCGGACCGGTGTTCCAGTGCCTGAGCGGACCGGTGTTCCAGTGCCAGAGTGGACCAGAGTTCCAGAGCGGACCAGAGTTCCAGAGCCAGAGCGAACCAGAGTTCCTGAGCCAGAGCGGACTAGTGTTCCTGAGCCAGAGCGGACCAGTGTTCCTGAGCCAGAGCGGACCAGAGTTCCTGAGCCAGAGCCAGAGCGGACCAGAGTTCCTGAGCCAGAGCCAGAGTGGACCAGTGTTCCAGAGCCAGAGCCAGAGTGGACCAGAGTTCCAGAGTGGACCAGAGTTCCAGAGTGGACCAGAATTCCAGAGCCAGAGTGGACCAGAGTTCCAGAGCCAGAGTGGACCAGAGTTCCAGAGCCGGAGCCAGAGTGGACCAGAGTTCTAGAGCCAGAGCGGACCGGTGTTCCAGTGCCAGAGCGGACCAGAGTTCCAGTGCCAGAGCGGACCAGAGTTCCAGAGCCTGAGCTGACCGTTCTCCCAGAGTCTACGTGGACTGACCTCCCAGAGTCTACGTGGACTGACCTCCCAGAGTCTACGTGGACTGACCTCCCAGAGTCTACGTGGACTGACCTCCCAGAGTCTACGTGGACTGACCTCCCAGAGTCTACGTGGACTGACCTCCCAGAGTCTACGTCGACTGACCTCCCAGAGTCTACGTCGACAGACCTCCCAGAGTCTGCGCTGACCGATCTCCCAGTGTCTTCATTGACCGCGGCCCCAGAGAATTTGCCGTTGCCCGGCACTTCAGAGACTTTGCTGTTGCTCGACACCTCAGAGACTATGCCTTTCCCCGTTACCCCTGAGACTTCACCCGTCTCCGGCATCCCAGAGACCTTGCCTTTGCCTTGTTCTCCAGAAACTTTGCCTTTTTTGTCGGTCCGACCGACTCCTGCTCCCCATGTTTTGTCGGTAGTCTGGCCGACTTCTGCTCCAGTTACCCTGTCGGTGGATTTGCCGACTTCTGGTCCTGTTGCCTTGATTCCTGTGACTGTTCCTGTTACCTTATCGGCGGACCCGCCTACTTCCGTTCCTGTTACCTTGTCGGCAGACACTGGCCCAGCTGACCCATTGACTGTCTTCAGCTCAGTTGACCCGTCTCCTGTCTTCAGCCCAGTTGACCCGTCTCCTGTCTTCAGCCCAGTTGACCCGTCGCCTGTCTTCAGCCCAACTGACCCATTGCCTGCCCGGCCCACAGAAGGGATTCGCCTTCGCAGACGTCTTCCAGAGGGGTTTCGCCTTCATGGACGGCCTCCTGAGGGGATTCGTCTTCGCCGCCGGCCTTCTGATGGGTTTTGTCTTCGCGGCTGGCCTTCAGAGGGGTTTCGCCTTCGTGGACGGCCTCCAGAGGGAATTCGCCTTCGCCGCCGGCCTTCTGATGGGTTTCGCCTTCGCCGCCGGCGTTTTAATGGGTTTCGCCTTCGCGGATGGCCTCCAGAGGGGTTTCGCCTTCGTGGTCGGCCTCCTGAGGGGATTCGCCTTCGCCGCCGGCCTTCTGATGGGTTTTGTCTTCGCCGCCGGCGTTCTGATGGGTTTCGCCTTCGCGGATGGCCTCCAGAGGGGTTTCGCCTTCGTGGTCGGCCTCCTGAGGGGATTCACCTTCGCGGCCGGCCTTCAGAGGGTCTTCACCTTCGCCATCCTGCTCGGCCACCTGAGGGATTCTGCCTTCGCCGTCCTGCTCGGCCACCTGAGGGATTCTGCCTTCGCCGTCCTACCCGGCCGCCAGAAGGGTTCTGCTTTTGCTGCCGGTCATCAGAGGGGTCCCATCTGCACTGCGCCTCTCTGTTCCCTGTCCCAAGTGGCCCTCTGATACCCCGAGGCCTCACCGGCCCTCTGTTTCCCCCAGGCCTCTTTGCCCACTAGTATCCTGTACCCTAGGGCCTAGCAGTTCTGTTCCCAGTTCCCTGGGATCTGCTGTCCTGTGTTTTCCTGGCCCCGGATGACTCTTGTGCCTGCCCTCGCCCTCCGGGGTTGATTTATTTTGTTCCTCCGTTCGTCCCTCCTCCGGTCCCCCTCCACCCGCCCTGGGTTGACCTTGTTGCTTCTTGTGTTTTGGACATCTGGGATCTGTCCCTTGGAGGGGGGGTACTGTCATGGTTTTGGTTTTGAGTTTCTGTTCTTGTTTCTGTTTTGTTGTGTATTTGTTCTGTTTT